>NC_048568.1:28240000-28470000 GCF_013265735.2 Oncorhynchus mykiss
CCACTCTCTCTTGTCCTTCTCTTCCCCGTATACCCGTATCACATCTCCGGCAGAAAGAAGGAGTGTCACTCTGCTCTCCCTCGTTGCTTTACACCGGTGCTTACCATGGTGAAAGACATGACCGAGACCTCTGTGACTGTCAACAATACAGCTTAACCTACATTATAATAAGACACAGGTAGGTGAGAAGGAGGGGGGGGGGGGAGAGGAGTAGAGGTAGACAGAGGAGCCAAGGAGGGAGGAGAGGGGGAGGTGTGTGTGTGTGTGTTTCAATAGGAGCGCTACTAGAGCGTGCTAGGAGCCTCAGTTGTACAAAGGAAGATGTCCTTCTGTCAGTAAGAAGCCTCAGAGCTCAGCTATTGTAGCATGCTACTGCTCACAGCTGTCATTCACACACACACAAACTTCTAACTGAGATGAAGTTTGACTTCTGATTTCTTTAGCTCTTCTGAAAGGAATAACAATACTGAGAGAAAACGATGGGAAGAGAGAGCGAGAGAGAGAGCGAGATGGGAAGAGAGAGCGAGAGCGAGAGATGGGAAGAGGGAGCGAGAGAGAGAGAGAGAGAGATGGGAAGAGAGAGCGAGAGCGAGAGATGGGGAGAGCGAGAGAGAGAGAGCGAGAGATGGGAAGAGAAAGCGAGAGAGAGAGATAGGAAGAGAGAGCAAGAGAGCGAGAGATGGGAAGAGAAAGCGAGAGAGAGAGATAGGAAGAGAGAGCAAGAGAGCGAGAGATGGGAAGAGAGAGCGAGAGAGAGAGATAGGAAGAGAGAGCGAGAGAGAGCGCGAGCGATGGGAAGAGAGAGCGAGAGAGAGCTTACTTCACTTTTCTATATTATCTACTTCACTTGCTTTGGCAATGAAAGTACAAAATAATGCAAACACAGTGGAACTCAGACGATTCCCTTTAATTGTAAATATAAAGGACAAACATTTTGTCACCATTTGAAATGAAGCCCCAAAACATCCTTACAATTCAAAGCACTGGAACCTGAAGAGCTGAACCCTGAAAAGAGTCCCCTATGTCAGCTGTTAAAACACCAAACAACCCTACTACCCAAACACACCGGGAAATCAATCAAATTGTGACACAAATTAAAACCTCATTTGATAAACTGTAAAAATGAAACAAAAACACAGAATAAAGTAAATTGCTATTTGGCCCTCAAAAGAGAAGACACATTGGTAGAATATCTGTACTCTGCCAGAGATACAAAACAGAGACAGATCCTGACCAAACACAGTGGGGCAAAAAAAATGAGAAAAAAAATCCAGAAAATCACATTGTAGGATTTTTTATGAATTTATTTGCAAATTATGGTGGAAATAAGTATTTGGTCACCTACAAACAAGCAAGATTTCTAGCTCTCACAGACCTGTAACTTCTTTAAGAGGCTCCTCTGTCCTCCATTTGTTACCTGTATTAATGGCACCTGTTTGAACTTGTTATCAGTATAAAATACACCTGTCCACAACCTCAAACAGTCACACTCCAAACTCCTCTATGGCCAAGACCAAAGAGCTGTCATGTGATTTGTCATGTGATTTTCAGTTTTTTTTTCTCATTTTGTCTGTCATAGTTGAAGTGTACCTATGATGAAAATTACAAGCCTCTCATCTTTTTAAGTGGGAGAACTTGCACAATTGGTGGCTGACTAAATACTTTTTTTGCCCCACTGTATTTGGTCAGGATCTGTCTCTGTGTTGTATCTCTGGCAGAGTACAGATATTCTACCAATGTGTCTTCTCTTTTGAGGGCCAAATAGCAATTTACTTTATTCTGTGTTTTTGTTTCATTTTCACAGTTTATCAAATGAGGTTTTAATTTGTGTATACAGATAGAGAGATGGAAAGAGGAATGGGAGAGAGAAAGTTGGAAAGAGGGAGAGAGAGATGGAATGAGGGAGAGAGCAAGAGAGAGAGGAATGGGAGAGAGAAAGATGGAAAGAGGGAGAGAGCGAGAGAGAGAGAGATGGAAAGAGGAATGGGAGAGAGAAAGATGGAAAGAGGAAGAGAGGGAGAGACAGAGATGGAAAGAGGGAGAGAGAAAGATGGAAAGAGGGATAGAGCGAGAGAGCGAGATGGGAAGAGGGAGAGAGCGAGATGGGAAGAGGGAGAGAGCGAGATGGGAAGAGGGAGAGAGCGAGATGGGAAGAGGGAGCGAGCGAGATGGGAAGAGGGAGCGAGCGAGACAGCGAGATGGGAAGAGGGAGAGAGCGAGAGAGAGAGATGGGAAGAGGGAGAGAGCGAGAGAGAGCGGGATGGGAAGAGGGAGAGAGCGAGATGGGAAGAGGGAGAGAGCGAGATGGGAAGAGAGAGAGATGGGAAGAGGGAGAGAGCGAGCGAGAGACATGGGAAGAGGGAGAGAGCGAGAGAGAGAGATGGGAAGAGGGAGCGCGAGATGGGAAGAGGGAGAGAGCGAGAGAGAGAGATGGGAAGAGGGAGAGAGAGATGGGAAGAGGGAGAGTGAGATGGGAAGAGGGAGAGAGCGAGAGAGAGAGAGATGGGAAGAGGGAGAGAGCGAGATGGGAAGAGGGAGAGAGCGAGAGAGAGCGAGATGGGAAGAGGGAGAGAGCGAGAGAGAGAGATGGGAAGAGGGAGAGAGCAAGCGAGAGACATGGGAAGAGAGAGAGAGCGAGCGAGAGACATGGGAAGAGGGAGAGCGAGCGAGAGACATGGGAAGAGGGAGAGAGCGAGCGAGAGACATGGGAAGAGGGAGAGAGCGAGAGAGAGAGATGGGAAGAGAGAGAGATGGGAAGAGGGAGAGAGAGATGGGAAGAGGGAGAGAGCAAGAGAGAGCGAGATGGGAAGAGGGAGAGAGCGAGAGAGAGCGAGATGGGAAGAGGGAGAGAGCGAGATGGGAAGAGGGAGAGAGCGAGAGAGAGAGAGATGGGAAGAGGGAGAGAGCAAGAGAGAGAGATGGGAAGAGAGAGAGATGGGAAGAGGGAGAGAGAGATGGGAAGAGGGAGAGAGCGAGAGAGAGCGAGATGGGAAGAGGGAGAGAGCGAGATGGGAAGAGGGAGAGAGCGAGAGAGAGAGAGATGGGAAGAGGGAGAGTTGGAGTGAGGAGACGTATGTGAAAATTGATGTGAAAACGTGGAGATTCAGAATAATCAGCTCCAACTATCAAATGAGGAAAATGAGGGGGATGAGATAAAAGGATAAAAGAGGAAACGCAGACGCCATTTCAGAATGAATGAAAGGAGGGGGGGAAGACGCCATTTCAGAATGAGTGAAAGGAGGGGAGGAAGACGCCATTTCAGAATGAGTGAAAGGAGGGGAGGAAGACGCCATTTCAGAATGAATGAAAGGAGTGGAGGAAGACGCCATTTCAGAATGAGTGAAAGGAGGGGAGGAAGACGCCATTTCAGAATGAGTGAAAGGAGGGGAGGAAGACGCCATTTCAGAATGAGTGAAAGGAGGGGAGGAAGACGCCATTTCAGAATGAGTGAAAGGAGGGGAGGAAGACGCCATTTCAGAATGAGTGAAAGGAGGGGAGGAAGACGCCATTTCAGAATGAGTGAAAGGAGGGGGGGAAGACGCCATTTCAGAATGAGTGAAAGGAGTGGAGGAAGACGCCATTTCAGAATGAGTGAAAGGAGTGGAGGAAGACGCCATTTCAGAATGAGTGAAAGGAGGGGAGGAAGACGCCATTTCAGAATGAGTGAAAGGAGGGGAGGAAGACGCCATTTCAGAATGAGTGAAAGGAGGGGAGGAAGACGCCATTTCAGAATGAGTGAAAGGAGGGGAGGAAGACGCCATTTCAGAATGAGTGAAAGGAGGGGAGGAAGACGCCATTTCAGAATGAGTGAAAGGAGGGGGGGAAGACGCCATTTCAGAATGAGTGAAAGGAGGGGGGGAAGACGCCATTTCAGAATGAGTGAAAGGAGGGGAGGAAGACGCCATTTCAGAATGAGTGAAAGGAGGGGAGGAAGACACCATTTCAGAATGAGTGAAAGGAGGGGAGGAAGACACCATTTCAGAATGAGTGAAAGGAGGGGAGGAAGACGCCATTTCAGAATGAGTGAAAGGAAGGGAGGAAGACGCCATTTCAGAATGAGTGAAAGGAAGGGAGGAAGACGCAATTTCAGAATGAGTGAAAGGAGGGGAGGAAGACGCCATTTCAGAATGAGTGAAAGGAGGGGAGGAAGACGCCATTTCAGAATGAGTGAAAGGAGGGGAGGAAGACGCCATTTCAGAATGAGTGAAAGGAGGGGAGGAAGACGCCATTTCAGAATGAGTGAAAGGAGGGGAGGAAGACGCCATTTCAGAATGAGTGAAAGGAGGGGGGAAGACGCCATTTCAGAATGAGTGAAAGGAGGGGAGGAAGACGCCATTTCAGAATGAGTGAAAGGAGGGGAGGAAGACGCCATTTCAGAATGAGTGAAAGGAGGGGAGGAAGACGCCATTTCAGAATGAGTGAAAGGAGGGGAGGAAGACGCCATTTCATAATGAGTGAAAGGAAGGGAGGAAGACGCCATTTCAGAATGAGTGAAAGGAAGGGAGGAAGACGCAATTTCAGAATGAGTGAAAGGAGGGGAGGAAGACGCCATTTCAGAATGAGTGAAAGGAGGGGAGGAAGACGCCATTTCAGAATGAGTGAAAGGAGGGGAGGAAGACGCCATTTCAGAATGAGTGAAAGGAGGGGAGGAAGACAATGCAGGGTAATGAAAATGGCAGTGTGTTTCAAGAGTATTTCAATAATCAATAGAGCGTGAAGTAAAGAGGAGAGCAGGATGTCATAGCTGATTAGTTAGAGCAGTGACAACACTGTTCCTGGATCTAAATCACTGGAGAAATTATAGTATTAGGCCTAGTTCCAGTGTGTGTGTGTGTGGTTCGACATGTGTGTGTATACGTGCTCTGTGAGGCAGTCTTTTTCTGTTCTGCTCATCCCTCCTCATCAGGCCAAACCAGAGTCCAGACCATTGATGGACCACTCACTGGCCTATAACTAGATAAGCCAGGAATCTTGCTTTCTCCATCCTTCAGTCTCTCTCCACTCCCTCCCATCTCTCCTTTCTTCCTCTCTCACGCCATAATATTGATTTTCCAGGGAACGTGGGCGCATGCCTCAGCAATGATTCCATTCATGGTTTTACAGTTCAAGGTAAGGATGTGCTGTAAGCATTTAAGGAAAAGATAGAATGAGGAATTCTTCTGCAGTGAAAGTTGTTTTTATCCTCCTGTTAAAGTACTGCACTGTGTAGCCAAGTGATTCAAACTGTTGGCTCTGTGAATGTGGAAATCTCAATGGAGCATGACAATAAGAAAATGTTGGATTCAGCGTTTTGGTCCACGGTTTTTCCTTCTACCTACAGGAAATTATCCAAATGGCCAGAGTCAGTCTGGATAATTCACATTCAATTCACTCTACGCCACAAAGCAATGAACATTCATTTACATAAAGACATTGAAATCTTTATCTCATAATCTGATTCAGTAAATGTGTATGAAAAGTCCAGTACAATCACGGAATTATGTGTTCAAATAAAAAAAAGATGTACCACATAAACTCTCCCATCAAAAGTGATGGGGAGATTGGAATGACGCTTTGCCCACAAGCCATCCTCAATTACGGAGTTAGCAACACACACACACACACACACGCGCGTTTGACAGGAACTGTTTCCGCTCAATATTAGTGTCTGTCGACTGACTCATAACTCTATATGATTCCAATTAATTTCCATTTCTTTATGAGAACTCAGTCATTCAGTCAAGCACACACACAGGCACGCACACACACACACACACACACACCATGTGCGCACACCCCATCCCCACACAGATAACTCATGTAGCTTCTGGCTGAAAGCTCTGAAGGTCAGGTTTGGCTCCATAGATTAGCTCATTTCATTTCTAGAGATATTTTTAATGGCTTGACCCCTTTTAATTCCTCCCTAGCAGATGTCGGTGTTCCTCCCCCTGCGCTGTCATGCCCAGCAACAATTCCACACAATCTTTATATGGTCATTACATTGTGCTAATGTAACCATGATAAGACAGTTGGGTTTTGATGTACTTCCACAGTACCTTGTACTTATCACAGCTACAACATGCATACCAAACATTGATGTTACAGTACTGTAGTTACAGGGATACTTTGACTTCCCTAGAGTTAGATGAACTAGTGGATACCATTTCAAATCAAGTTAGAGGTAAATTTTCAAGCCAAGGCTAACTAGTTTAGTGCAAAGACTAGTAGTCTTTGAGTACAGCTAGAATGCTTAGCTAGCTATAAAACGGTTTGTTTGGATCCTGGATGCTGATTGGTTGATCGCAGTCCCTGGGTGCCTGTTAACAGTTCCATTATAATTATCAATGCACATCCACTGTCCCACAGCCCAGCCAGGCAATTTAAAAAACTTAATCTCTCCTGGAAAAAAACATTCAGAGTTGACAATATTTTCCCATTCTACTAAGCTAGCATTTGGTTTGCAAAGGTTGGGTTTGTCTAAACCTTGCTGTCTGCTTCTTCGACCTGTGGAACGGTATATTTTTTTTGCGATCTCCACCGTGCCATGCATATGAACGTGACGTGACTGACAGCTCATCTGAGCCAGGCAAATTTAGCTAGCAACTTCACAATCTCAGAACTAACGACTGGCTTTTGCCCAGACTATTTTTAAATGGAGGAAGGAGGAAATAAAATAAATTAACTCAATGTAAACATTTTAATGAAAACATGTCATGAATATATTTTTTTATATGTTGGAAACAATAAGGCCCTCGAAACTGGGAATCATCGAGAATAACACCCTCCCCAACCTCAGACCAAAGAACAGCCCTTGGTTGGGAGTTATTCACATGAAAATTCCCGGGTTCTCATGCCTTACTGCTTAATTAGCATTGGCTCGCGATACCTGGAGTGTGGTTATTCCATCTGTTAGTGGTTTAGGCCACAGATCAACACAACCGGGTTGTCCTGGGAGAGCCAGTTGACGGCCGTGTCAAACCAGAACCAACTGTCGTGATGACTGGTGGTCAGCCTTGACAATGACCACACTGTGTCTGGAACTCTGCTGTGACCAATGACCATGGTCCCCGAGTGTGTTGTCATTACAAAGCCGCGCTCCTAACTTCAAGCAGGTGGTTGCTGCTCACTGTTGCTACACATTGTTAACAGATGAGGTGAGATGTAAAGGTCTTTGAGACTTAGGCCTAAGGTAGTGAATAGTCAATATAAATCAAATCAATACATTAATCAAACCATCCACATCCATCATACAGATGTAGGATCTGAATTTGATATTTTGTTGCTGAGAATTTTCCTGCACATAAGGACTCCTGTTGTATAGGAGTCATCAACACAGCTATCACTGATGTCAAGTACACGGTCTGTTTGTGTGATTAAGGTGTTACAATTGAGTAAACACCACACCACTTCATTCCATGGTCTTACCTCAATTTAAAAGCAGTATTGTTGTGGAAATGGTAGGCTGGAAAGCATTGATTAGCCAGCCACAACAGTGCAGTACTGTTGAAGCCTTTTCAGCTAGTTGGCCCTCTCCAGTAGCCATTGTTGTGTTCAGAGACCTGGATATAAGGCTTGATTAAATAAAGACCAGGGCTGAATATAAGGTTTGATTAAAAATAAAGACCAGGGCTGAGTTTTGTAAGGGAATTATAATGTTTGTACTTTTCTTATAACTAATTTCTGTGTTCTATTCATGTGCAGTTCTATAAACCAATTTGTGGCTGACTGTACAAATCCTCACGCCAGTATCGGTCGGTCACATGTTATGAACCAGTATCGGTCGGTAACATGTTATGAACCAGTATCGGTCCGTCGCATGTTATGAACCAGTATCGGTCCGTCGCATGTTATGAACCAGTATCGGTCGGTCACATGTTATGAACCAGTATCGGTCCGTCGCATGTTATGAACCAGTATCGGTCCGTCGCATGTTATAAACCAGTATCGGTCGGTCACATGTTATGAACCAGTATCGGTCCGTCGCATGTTATGAACCAGTATCGGTCGGTCACATGTTATGAACCAGTATCGGTCCGTCACATGTTATGAGACAGTATCGGTCCGTCGCATGTTATGAACCAGTATCGGTCGGTCGCATGTTATGAACCAGTATCGGTCCGTCGCATGTTATGAACCAGTATCGGTCGGTCACATGTTATGAACCAGTATCGGTCCGTCGCATGTTATGAACCAGTATCGGTCCGTCGCATGTTATGAACCAGTATCGGTCCGTCGCATGAATGAAACAAAACGGTAACGATTCATTAATTATGCTAAATCATGCAAATATAACTTGTCTGTGTATAGTCGTATATAAGACAACTGCTGGGTCTGCCCAGGAAGAGCTCCTGATTGACATGTATACTATGGTACATTGAGTTGGTTGGAACTTCTCCAGCACGCTGGCAATGACTAATTGAAAATTGACTTTGAATGTCCCTGTGAAGAATTTTTCCACAACAGTTTGAATGTACATTAAAGAAGGAGAAGAGGAGAGTTTGATTAAAGTCGTTATTGTGAAACAAATCACCACAAGCCTGTCATAAACGTTTTCAATGGACGTGACGCATACACATGCACACATTCCTTTATGACGGAGATGAATATGCAAAAACAATTGATATCTCCACTGCAACACTTTCTAATAGAGCGCAAAATACACTACAACCACGTTTCCATCTACAACCACCTTTCCACCTGCAACCACGTTTCCACCTGCAACCACGTTTCCACCTGCAACCACGTTTCCATCTTGCAACCATGTTTCCATCTTGCAACCATGTTTCCATCTTGCAACCACGTTTCCATCTTGCAACCACGTTTCCACTGCAACCACGTTTCCACTGTAACCACGTTTCCACTGTAACCACGTTTCCACTGTAACCATGTTTCCGTCTACAACCACGTTTCCACTGCAACCACGTTTCCACTGCAACCACGTTTCCACTGCAACCACGTTTCCACTGTAACCACGTTTCCACTGTAACCACGTTTCCGTCTACAACCACGTTTCCACTACAGCCACGTTTCCTCTGTAGCCACGTTTCCACTACAGCCACGTTTCCACTACAGCCACGTTTCCACTACAGCCACGTTTCCACTACAGCCACGTTTCCTCTACAGCCACGTTTCCTCTACAGCCACGTTTCCACTGTAGCCACGTTTCCACTGTAACCACGTTTCCACTGTAACCACGTTTCCACTGTAACCACGTTTCCTCTGTAACCACATTTCCACTACAACCACGTTTCCACTGTAACCACGTTTCCACGTTTCCACTGTAACCACGTTTCCACTGTAACCACGTTTCCATCCACAGTTTTTATGCGAGTAAAGTCATACCGTATTTTTTTTTTTTTTACAACAGCTGTGATGGAAACAGGAAGTCTCGGTACAATTTTATAAATGCCAACAGATAATGTTTGTTCGACATGGTAAAGACTTTTTGGTGTCAGTAAAATGTATTATTTGAGAATTTGCAGTGGAAATTACTAAATGAGCAAATATTGATATAATAACCATCATATCGAAGTAAACTCATCGCACGATGATATGGTATGTGGTCCTACCATTACGACTTGCAAACCATGTAGTTTATGAAATAAACTACAGATGAAATAAGTAATGATGAACTTCACAGAGTGGTGAAAGTACACAGTGATGAGCTTGATGCTCCATTCCAATAAATATCGAGGGTCTTATTCTAGTGACATGATGATCGATGCTTGACTGACCTTTGATATCATGTAGACTAGCCTACCCATACTGTATCTGCGAGCTGCTAGCTAGAACGTACGTGCCAAAACTATTGGTAGAGTTGAAACGATGGCAACACATTGAACTTTAGATATGCGGCACGTGAAAACTTCAGCGAAAAAGTACATTGTGTGCACTACGTCATCACGCACAGTTCATTTGGTGGGAACATGTGCACATATTCATGCGATTTTAGAATAATCGCATGAAAATCTGTCGCCAAATTGGACATAAACCTAGATATTGACACAATATGATTAGCATGTCATTATGGGTTAGTGTACAAAAGATTCGACACAGCCCGTGTCCAGACATTGACACAGATTTTGATACTCAGAAGAAATGGACCATCTCATTAGATGCATATAATTTGTGCTTGCTAGAGGAGTATTTCCATTGTTCCTTAATAGAGCTGTTTGTGGCTCATTGTGACGTAACCTAGGCCTTCAGCAACACATTTGAGCTAAATGATTGAACACTCTAGAGAGCAGAAAGGTGAAATATTCACATCTACATGCCCACCAGAGTAGAAATCCACTTTTTTTGAGGTGAAAAACGATGGTCAGAGCTTACCCATGATGGTGCAGAACGTTTTAGTCAAAGTATGACTTATTTGGTTTTGAAGTGACAAATTCCAAACTGTCCACTTCTTGCAAATCCATGTAAATGCAGTCTTTTCCTGTGATGTGAGAAACAAATTATGTCTCGTTTAAGGGCTGGGTGGGTTTGATTTTAACATTACCACCCACCAACATGGCACTGTTTATTAATCAGAAACAGCTGCAAAGTTATTCCTCTTCGTGACTGATGAGCCAAATAGCCTTGTGTCCACTTGGCTGCCTGATCCGTGGAACAAATACAAATAGGGGAGGCAAACTTATGTTTTCACAACTGAATATTGTTTGTTTTTTTTACCAGAAATGTCTCATAATTCAATGGATAATCTGTCAATTTTTGAGCTAGTCTGTAAACCCCCCAAAAACAAATAAGATAATATTTATTTAAAAAAAAAATACACAGACAGACAGACAGGCATACTAGAAGTCGACCGATTATGATTGTTCAACGCCGATACCGATTATTGGAGGGCAAAAAATCAGATACCGATAAATCAGCCGATTTTTTAAATGTATTTGTAATAATTACAATTACAACAATACTGAATGAACACTTATTTTAAACTTAATATAATACATCAATAAAATCAATTTAGCCTCAAATAAATAATGAAACATGTTCAATTTGGTTTAAATAATGTAAATACAAAAAGTGTTGGAGAAGAAAGTAAAAGTGCAATATGTGCCATGTAAGAAAGCTATCGTTTAAGTTCCTTGCTCAGAACATGAGAACATATGAAAGATGGTGGTTCCTTTTAACATGAGTCTTCAATATTCCCAGGTAAGACGTTTTAGGTTGTAGTTATTATAGGAATTATAGGACTATTTCCCTCTATACAATTTGTATTTCATATACTTTTGACTATTGGATGTTCTTATAGGCACATTAGTATTGCCAGTGTAACAGTATAGCTTCCGTCCCTCTCCTCGCTCCTCCCTGGGCTCGAACCAGGAACACAAAGACAACAGCCAGCCTCGAAGCAGCGTTACCCATGCAGAGCAAGGGGAACAACTACTCCAAGTCCAACTACTCCAAGTCTGAAATGCTATTAGCGCGCAACCCGCTAACTAGCTAGCCAATTCACATCACATCGTTACACCAGCCTAATCTCAGGAGTTGATAGGCTTGAATTCATAAACAGCACAGCTGGCAAAAAACACGAAAGTGCTGTTTGAATGAATGCTTATGAGCCTGCTGGTGCCTACAATCGCTCAGCCAGACTGCTCTATCAAATCATAGACTTAATTATAACACACAGAAAATGCGAGCCGTAGGTCATTAATATGGTCGAATCCGGAAACTATCATCTCGAAAACAAGAGGTTCATTCTTTCAGTGAAATACAGAACCGTTCTGCATTTTATCTAATGGGTGGCATCCATCAGTCTAAATATTCCTGTTACATTGCACAAGCTTCAATGTTATGCCATAATTACGTAAAATTCTGGCAAATTAGTTCGCAATGAGCCAGGCTGCCCAAACTGTTGCATATACCCTGACTCTGCGTGCAATGAACGCAAGAGAAGTGAAGTGACACAATTTCAGCTAATATTGCCTGCTAACCTGGATTTATTTTAGCTAAATATGCAGGTTTAAAAATATATACTTCTGTGTATTGATTTTAAGAAAGGCATTGGTGTTTATGACTAGGTACACGTTGGAGCAATGACAGTTCTTTTTCGCGAATGCGCACTGCATCGATTATATGCAACGCAGGACACGCTAGATAAACTAGTAATATCATTAACCATGTGTAGTTATAACTAGTGATTATGATTGATTAAGTTTAATGCTAGCTAGCAACTTACCTTGGCTTCTTACTGTATTTGCGTAACAGGCAAGCTCCTCGTGAGGCAGGTGGTTAGAGCATTGGACACTAGTTAACTGTAAGGTTGCAAGATTGAATCCCTGAGCTGACAAGGTAAAAATCTGTTGTTCTGCCCCTGATCAAGGCAGTTAACCCACCGTTCCTAGGCCGTCTTTGAAAATAAGAATGTGTTCTTAACTGACTTGCCTAGTTAAATAAAGATTAAATAAAAAGTGTAATTATTATTTTTTTTAAATAGATTAAATCGGCAAAATAGGCGTCCAAAATTACCGATTTCCGATTGTTATGAAAACTTGAAATCAGCCCTAATTAAAATCGGCCATTAATCGTCCAATTAATCTCTAACCTTTAATTAATACATACATACAAATAACAATATATACAGTACCAGTCAAAAGTTTGGACACACCTACTCATTCAAGAGTTTTTCTACATTGTAGAATAATAGTGAAGACATCAAAACTATGAAATAACACATGTAGTACCCAAAAAGTATTCTTCAAAGTAGCCACCCTTTGCCTTAACAGCTTTGCACACTCTTGGCATTCTTTCAACAAGCTTCATCTGGAATGCTTTTCCAACAGTTTTGAAGGAGTTCCCACATATGCTGAGCACTTGTTGGCTGCTTTTCCTTCACTCTGCGGTCCAACTCATGCCAAACCATCTCAATTGGGTTGAGGTTGGGTGATTGTGGAGACCAGGTCATCTGATGTAGCACTCCATCACTTTCCTTCTTGGTCAAATAGCCCTTACACAGCCTGGAGGTGTGTTGGGACATTGTTCCGTTGAAAAACAAATGATAGTCCCCACTAAGCGCAAACCAGATGGGATGGAGTATCGCTGCAGAATGCTGTGGCAGCCATGCTGGTTAAGTGTGCCTTGAATTCTAAATAGATCACAGACTGTCACTAGCAAAGCACCCCCACACCATCACACCTCCTCCTCCATGCTTCACACATGCGGAGATCATCCATTCACCTACTCTGCATCTCACAAAGACACGGCGGTTGGAACCAAAAATCTCAAATTTGGACTCATCAGACCAAAGGACAGGTTTCCACGGGTCTAATGTCCATTGCTTGTGTTTCTTGGCCTAAGCAAGTCTCTTCTTATTATTGGTGTCCTTTAGTAGTGGTTTCTTTGCAGCAATTTCACTATGAAGGTCTGATTCACACAGTCTCCTCTGAACAGTTGATGTTGAGATGTGTCTGTTCCATGTCATTTTCAGGGTACATTATCATGAGGATAGTCATTGTAGATTATCATTTCACGTCCTCTTGGAGAACCAAGAACACAGGCTAACTTGGCTTTGCTGTGCCACAGCATGGGAGCAGCCTACCTACCCAAGGTAGCACCGTGTCCATTACAATGTAGAAAAAAAGACTATCAGCTATCTTTCAATAGTTATCCATATTATCATGATTCATCTTATTCTTTCTAACTATTTTTATGGCGGGATGCCAAAACTCGAGATAACTTTGACATTTATTTGTTTTCCCTAAACCAACGCTTATGACAAATCCAGCTCCAGAAACAGCTTTCTAATCTTTTGAATTCACTGTAGTAAAAAACAGCAACAGATAACATTCGCTAGCTAGCTAAGGTTAGCAAGATAGCAAGATAAGGTTAGCATTCTAGCTAGCTACACTGACAGCGCCCTATTTTTTGGTTTATCAACTCCATGTGGAAATTCTCAGACCCAATTCGTGAATATGTAAAAACAGCCTTTGTCAGGTAGAAGCTAAATATTCATTTCCTCTCTAGGACAGGAAATTATGCAAAAAAAAGAATTGTGGCGGCAACTTCCTCTGGTGGGTCCTTTAATATTACAGATGGACTGAGTGAGACGTGGAAGGCTAAAATCGTTACCTGCTGGTTGTTTCATATAATGCAATATAAATCTATGTAGAGCCAGAGGCTAGATATAATTTACACGATTCAGGTAATAAATATGCAAAAAGGGTTTTAAAAGATTGTCTTTTGTTTCACTAATCGTAAAAAACATCAAACCTTTGGTCACCAAAAATATTGGACAATAGAGATTGAATAAAATCTGCAGCCCGGAAAGTTCCATACGTGGACAGTTTCTCCCCTGTATTTGGAAATTACAATTTCACCTTTGCACAAGAGCCAAACTTTCTATGACACTGTGGAGATTGCTCTGTCGAAAATGCAATCAACCAAAGCTGCCTCAAGTGCTGATGAATTACAGGAAGACAATGACTTGTCAGATTTGAGCAGAGTGGGTCTGTGATGGCAAGAGTGTGGCGCAGAGGGTCCTGCGTAAGTCACATCATGAGACTGACAGACAGACAGACAGACAGACAAACAGACAGACAGACAGATCCTCTACGAGTCAGACACTCCCATATAAATAGAAAAGCTGTTCGTTAGTCATGCAGACCATTTAAAACATTTATCTGGTTTTGCTGTTAGGTTTCATAAAAAATGGAAGACAGCAGGGGTCATCTGAAGTTGGTGTTATTTTGGGGCACTGTTCCTTCGTTCAGTTCCAACATCAGCTGCGAGTTGAAAAAACGTATACATGTAATTATTTTGAAGCAGGAAGGAAACCCATGCTATATGTACAGTATGTGACTATATGTACCGAGTGTGACCGCAACCTCCCATGTTACAGCTCACAAACAGGATAGTCCGGTATGACAGCCTTCCACCACCACCACCACCATCTATTGTAATCATTTATCTACCAATCTCTGGACCAGGACCTTAGATCCACCCTCTGAGCTATTTACAGCACAACTCTCCTCTACTCTCTATCCTGTGACTGAATGTTAGGAGAGGTCCCAGAGGCCCACTGCTGTCACTCATTAAATAGTCATGTCCCTGCTGTACTGGTGAACTGGTGAGATGGTGATGCATACGCCTTGAGCTCATCATCGCAAGAGGTAGGGGAAAGTGCAGAGTGTGTGTGTGTGTAAGGGGGTTCAGGAAAAGTGCAGGGTACTTGGTTACTGGACCAGTTCACTGTCACTGGAAGTCAACCTCACCCATATGTACACACGCTTGCACGCTAACACACAATCACACACTTCTTTCCCACCGCCATCTGACGACCACGGTCAAATCACGGTCACTGAGCATATGAGTGTCAAAAGCTAAAACATAAACATTCTCTTCTGCCTTTTGAAAACCTGACTGCTGTTTCTGTGTATGTGTCTGTCTGTGTACACACAAGTGTGTGTGTGTGTGTGTGTGTGTGTGTGTGTGTGTGTGTGTGTGTGTGTGTGTGTGTGTGCAATGACTGGCAGTGTGAAGGTCAGTGAGCGTTGAGACATGAAAAGGGGCGTGCCCTCTCATTTACATTTTAGTAATTTAGCATACACTCTTATGCAGCAGCTTACAGAAGCAATAAGTGCCTTGCTCTAGGGCACAGACAGAAGTTTCACCTTGTTGGCTCAGGGATTCAAACCGGCAACCTTTTGGTTAATGGCCCAATGGTCTTAACTGTTAGACTACCTGCTGCCTAATTTTGGTGGGGTGGAAGAGTGTTTGTATGTGGTCAGTAAAAGCTAAACTGTTCAAGAGTCACAGCATGGCCCCAGCCTGGAAGAGGAGAGAGGGTAGAGGGGAAAGAAAGAACAGAAGAGGGGAGAGGGGATAACTTGATTGGTGGCGGTATTGACTCGGGTTGTCACGATACTAGTATTGCTATACTCAGATCCAAAAGAAACAAAACATTGTCTGAGGAAAACAGTGGTAATGTTGTAAACAAGCAGCCCTATGTTGTCAGCCAGTTTTTTCTATCATGATAACCCTAGTACTGACTGGTGGTTGTGGATCACCCAGATAGAGCAAAGCAATATATTGGGTTATCCATGGTTAGTTGTTTGTTCCCATTAATCACATCAATCAATCACTTTTTATTTGTCTAGTATTGTGGTTTTTACATTTAAATTTGTCAAAAACACTAAAGAGAACGCAGAGGTGGAAAGAAGAAACTCCTTTTGTAAGAAGCCTTGAGAGAACCCCTAGACAGTTGCTGTTGAGTTCAAGGAAATTATACTATCCAACACCTTGATGGAAGACTTGGTTAATATGCCTGGCTGGTGACAGACAAATTGGCTCGTTAATCCTCAGAAACACCCACAATCCCATTCTGCAGTGACATTTCCCTATGATAGCACAGGATCCTCATATTCTAGCCCTGCTTTGAGCACCAACCAGCAGCACTTACCTTCCCCCAGACAGACACACACCCCTCCACTTCCTTCATCCCCTCTTCCAACCCTCCATCAGCATGTGGAGAGATGGAGGATCGGTAATGTGACACCAGACAGTGAGCGGTCATATACATATCTGTCATAGCAGACACAGCATGCTGTCTGGAGTAGTGGGATGCCAGATACACGATCCGCTGTCCTTACACACACACAGCAAGCTTGCATGCACACACACACAGCAAGCTTGCATGCACACAAGCGTAATACACACATACAGGTGCTGTATATACACACGCACACTCACCTTTCAGGTCCTTCCCTCCGGGTCCGGGTGACACCAAAGAGTGATGTGTTGCTGTCACATCAGAACCAGTGGTGTGTGTCAGGGTGTGCGCCCCCCCCCCCCCTCTCTCAAACACCAACAATACACTACACAGACACACATATTAAGCAATTCAAATCAATGTGGGTGTGCAGGGCTGTTGGGCGAGAAGGGCAGCCGGGTCTGAGTGTGTGCGTGTGTAACCACGGATACACAGAAACATTTTACTCATCACCGACAGACAGGAGTTGGGAAAACAGTGGTGTATATGTGCCTGTGTTCAGACAACAGTCAGGCGATGTGACAGCACCACTGCAGGGCCTCACTGGGCCTCAGGTCTATTGAGATATCAGTCTCAGGCCACCAGACGCCTGTCCTCTTACAACATAACACACCCGGGCTTATAGCAGCACATGGAGCAGGAGAGCAGCTCTTGAATAACTGAATTGAGTTGAATATAAGGTCAAACAACAACAAAATTAATCAGTGGTAGCTTATAACACAAAAACAAACTATTAGTTGAAAATACCAAATGGTTAATTATTTTTTTTAAATGTAAGTGTAAAACATAAAAGCTGCATGAAGGTTTCTCTTGGCCTTCCAACCAGTACTGTGTGTGTACTATACACCGAGTATACAAAACAGTAAGAACACCTACCTAATATTGAGTTGCACCCCCCCCTTTTGCCCTCAGAAAAGCCTCAGTTCGTCAGGGCATGGAATCTACAAGGTGACGAAAGCATTCCACAGGGATGCTGGCCTGTTGACTCCAATACTTCCCACAGTTGTGTCAAGTTGGCTGGATGTCCTTTGGGTGGTGGACCATTCTTGATAAACACGGGAAACTGTTGAGCGTGAAAAACCCAGCAGCGTTGCAGTTCTTGACACACACAAACCAGTGCACCTGGCATCTACTGCCATACCCCATTTAAAGGCACTTAAATCTTTTGTCTTTTGTCATCCTCTGAATGGCGCGCATTTATTTATTTATTTATTTATTTTATTTTATTTTACCTTTATTTAACCAGGTAGGCAAGTTGAGAACAAGTTCTCATTTACAATTGCGACCTGGCCAAGATAAAGCAAAGCAGTTCGACAGATACAACAACACAGAGTTACACATGGAGTAAAACAAACATACAGTCAATAATAAAGTATAAACAAGTCTATATACAATGTGAGCAAATGAGGTGAGAAGGGAGGTAAAGGCAAAAAAAAGGCCTTGGTGGCAAGGTAAATACAATATAGCAAGTAAAACACTGGAATGGTAGTTTTGCAATGGAAGAATGTGCAAAGTAGAAATAAAAATAATGGGGTGCAAAGGAGCAAAATAAATAAATAAATTAAATACAGTTGGGAAAGAGGTAGTTGATAGGGCTAAATTATATGTGGGCTATGTACAGGTGCAGTAATCTGTGAGCTGCTCTGACAGTTGGTGCTTAAAGCTAGTGAGGGAGATAAGTGTTTCCAGTTTCAGAGATTTTTGTAGTTCGTTCCAGTCATTGGCAGCAGAGAACTGGAAAGAGAGGCGGCCAAAGAAAGAATTGGTTTTGGGGGTGACTAGAGAGATATACCTGCTGGAGCGTGTGCTACAGGTGGGAGATGCTATGGTGACCAGCGAGCTGAGATAAGGGGGGACTTTACCTAGCAGGGTCTTGTAGATGACATGGAGCCAGTGGGTTTGGCGACGAGTATGAAGCGAGGGCCAGCCAACGAGAGCGTACAGGTCGCAATGGTGGGTAGTGTATGGGGCTTTGGTGACAAAACGGATTGCACTGTGATAGACTGCATCCAGTTTGTTGAGTAGGGTATTGGAGGCTATTTTGTAAATTACATCGCCAAAGTCGAGGATTGGTAGGATGGTCAGTTTTACAAGGGTATGTTTGGCAGCATGAGTGAAGGATGCTTTGTTGCGAAATAGGAAGCCAATTCTAGATTTAACTTTGGATTGGAGATGTTTGATATGGGTCTGGAAGGAGAGTTTACAGTCTAACCAGACACCTAAGTATTTGTAGTTGTCCACGTATTCTAAGTCAGAGCCGTCCAGAGTAGTGATGTTGGACAGGCGGGTAGGTGCAGGTAGTGATCGGTTGAAGAGCATGCATTTAGTTTTACTTGTATTTAAGAGCAGTTGGAGGCCACGGAAGGAGAGTTGTATGGCATTGAAGCTTGCCTGGAGGGTTGTTAACACAGTGTCCAAAGAAGGGCCGGAAGTATACAGAATGGTGTCGTCTGCGTAGAGGTGGATCAGAGACTCACCAGCAGCAAGAGCGACCTCATTGATGTATACAGAGAAGAGTGTCGGTCCAAGAATTGAACCCTGTGGCACCCCCATAGAGACTGCCAGAGGTCCGGACAACAGACCCTCAGATTTGACACACTGAACTCTATCAGAGAAGTAGTTGGTGAACCAGGCGAGGCAATCATTTGAGAAACCAAGGCTGTTGAGTCTGCCGATGAGGATGTGGTGATTGACAGAGTCGAAAGCCTTGGCCAGATCAATGAATACGGCTGCACAGTAATGTTTCTTATCGATGGCGGTTAAGATATCGTTTAGGACCTTGAGCGTGGCTGAGGTGCACCCATGACCAGCTCTGAAACCAGATTGCATAGCAGAGAAGGTATGGTGAGATTCAAAATGGTCGGTAATCTGTTTGTTGACTTGGCTTTCGAAGACCTTAGAAAGGCATGGTAGGATAGATATAGGTCTGTAGCAGTTTGGGTCAAGAGTGTCCCCCCCTTTGAAGAGGGGGATGACCGCAGCTGCTTTCCAATCTTTGGGAATCTCAGACGACACGAAAGAGAGGTTGAACAGGCTAGTAATAGGGGTGGCAACAATTTCGGCAGATAATTTTAGAAAGAAAGGGTCCAGATTGTCTAGCCCGGCTGATTTGTAGGGGTCCAGATTTTGCAGCTCTTTCTTTGCGCATACACACTCCATGTCTCAAATAATCCTTCTTTAACCTGTCTCCTCTACGTCATCAACACTGACTGAAGTGGATTTAACAAGCGACATCAATAAGGGGTCATAGCTTTCACCTGATCAGATTGTCATGGAAAGAGTAGGTGTTTTGTATAATCAGTGTATGTAGATAGATTTTTATCCAAATGAAGCAGTGATGTAGCTCACTGGCCCACACCCATATTGATATAAAGTGTGTGTGTATATATACATACATACAGTGGGGAGAACAAGTATGTGATAACCTGCAAAATCGGCAGTGTTTCCTACTTACAAAGCATGTAGAGGTCTGTAATTTTTATCAGGTACACTTCAACTGTGAGAGACGGAATCTAAAACAAAAATCCAGAAAATCACATTGTATGATTTTAAAGTAATTAATTTGCATTTTATTGCATGACATAAGTATTTGATACATCAGAAAAGCAGAACTTAATATTTGGTACAGAAACCTTTGTTTGCAATTACAGAGATCATACGTTTCCTGTAGTGCTTGACCAGGTTTGCACACACTGCAGCAGGGATTTTGGCCCACTCCTCCATACAGACCTTCTCCAGATCCTTCAGGTTTCGCTGGGCAATACGGACTTTCAGCTCCCTCCAAAGATTTTCTATTGGAATCAGGTCTGGAGACTGGCTAGGCCACTCCAGGACCTTGAGATACTTCTCACGGAGCCACTCCTTAGTTGCCCTGGCTGTGTGTTTCGGGTCGTTGTCATGCTGGAAGACCCGGCCACGACCCATCTTCAATGCTCTTACTGAGGGAAGGAGGTTGTTGGCCAAGATCTCACGATACATGGCTCCATCCATCCTCCCCTCAACACGGTGCAGTCATCCTGTCCCCTTTGCAGAAAAGCATCCCCAAAGAATGATGTTTCCACCTCCATGCTTCATGGTTGGGATGGTGTTCTTGGGGTTGTACTCATCCTTCTTCTTCCTCCAAACACAGTGAGTGGAGTTTAGACCAAAAAGCTCTATTTTTGTCTCATCAGACCACATTACCTTCTCCCATTCCTCCTCTGGATCATCCAGATGGTCATTGGCAGGTCTACAATTTTATCCCTGATGTCCTTACACCCTCTCTGGTCTTGGCCATTGTGGAGAGGTTGGAGTCTGTTTGATTGAGTGTGTGGACAGGTGTCTTTTATACAGGTAACGGGTTCAAACAGGTGCAGTTAATACAGGTAATGAGTGGAGAACAGGAGGGCTTCTTAAAGAAGAACTAACAGGTCTGTGAGAGCCGGAATTCTTACTGGTTGGTAGGTGATCAAATACTTATGTCATGCAATAAAATGCTAATTATTTACTTAAAAACCATAATGTGATTTTCTGGATTTTTGTTTTAGATTCATATGATAAAAATGACAGGCCTCTACATGCTTTGTAAGTAGGAAAACCTGCAAAATCGGCAGTTTATCAAATACTTGTTCTCCCCACTCTATCTATCTATCTATCTATCTATCTATCTATCTATCTATCTATCTATCTATCTATCTATCTATATATATATATATATATATATATGTATGTATGTATGTGTGTGTGTGCTTCTCTTTAGCCACGGTAGCAAACATTCCTGATAATGGAAAATTCAGCTTATTGCACAGCGGTAGCCTGGCCCACAATTACAGAAGGAGATATTCCTAATGAACTTCCGATCGTCAGAGAAAATATGAAGCATGCCTCGAACAGCGACTTTTAATTGAGAGCCATTTTTCTCAAATGATAATAAGTAAGCATGCTTTACATAAAATAAAAGTACTAAGGAAATGAGGCTCCAGAAACACTGAACTGCTGCAAGCAGCTTGTAGTCTTGAATGTTCAGACACTTGTTACTCTAATAGAGCAGTCAGATGGACCTGGATTAATTTATAGGCATGGTACACACACGCGCATACACGTTTGGTATTACTATCTCAAACACACAAACCTGTTTTCGTTTCATCATTGGGGCGGCAGGGTAGCCTAGTGGTTAGAGCGTTAGACTTGTAACCGAAAGGTTGCAAGTTCAAACCCCCGAGCTGACAAGGTCAATCCGTCGTTCTGCCCCTGAACAGGCAGTTAACCCACTGTTCCTAGGCCGTCATTGAAAATAAGAATTTGTTCTTATTAATAAAGGTTAAAAAAAACAAATAAACTGCTGGTTGATATTTAAAGCACATTGTCCCCCTCTATGCCATGACAGGTGCAGGGCAGAGCTAGATACACAAGTGACATGTGTCCTGTGAGTAGGCCTTATTCCATTTCAATCAAATCTGCAGGGTGCCTGGCTGTGTTAGAACGTGCCAGGGAGGTTTGGAAACATTTCCCCATCACAAACAGAGCCCATCAATAAGGTCTCACTTGAGGGAGAAGGGAGTGTGAAGGAATGGGAAGAGGGTAGCAGGGGGAAATTATTGCATTTAGAGAGGTAAACTGTGTGGCTGTGTAGAGAACACTCTCTGGAACCACTAATACATAAGGTATTTCCCCTGTGCACAGAGAGAACACGCACAATCTGCCCCCAACTACCACTCTACGGGGGCATGCTGACAGGTTCTCATTTAACTGTAACTCATTTAGACTGGGCCCCTACAGTGCAGAGCATTAGGACAGGGTCAGAGCACCTCTATCTAGACATTCTCTGTTCTGTCTGATTCTCTACAGACATCACCATTTTGATTAGAGACACCATGAGCTAATTAGAGGTGATGAGGAGAGCACTGTGCAGGGTCAAGAGGACAGGGGCTAGAGTGTGTGAGTGTTGTGGAAAATTCTCCAGTGTCCTTCAGAGCTAGGAGAGAATCTGTCTAAGAGGACTGTATTATCTCTAGAAGGACTCACTGAGGGTTAAATCATCTCTCACTCATATTCTCACACCTGTGTCTCAGAGTGTGTGTTCATAATTGTGTGTGGTGTGTGTATGCGTGCGCCTGTGTGCTAGTATATCCCTGATCTAAACCAACCCTGTATTGTAGGTGTGTAGATCAAACCATGCATTCTCAAACACATGCTTTGAAAGTGTACAGCACTTCTCTTATTTACTGCTTTAAGTATTAAGTGTGTAACACCTCAATAAACCATGCGCTCAGTGTTTCCCAACTCCTTCAGTACCCCCAACAGTGTTTCCCAACTCCAGTCCTCCAGTACCCCCAACAGTTTCCTGCTGGGGGTACTGGAGGAGTTGGGAAACACTGTTGGGGGTACTGGAAGACTGGAGTTGGGAAACACTGTTGGGGGTAGTGGAAGACTGGAGTTGGGGAACACTGTTGAGGGTAGTGGAGGACTGGAGTTGGGGAACACTGTTGGGGTACTGGAGGACTGGAGTTGGGGAACACTGTTGGGGGTAATGGAGGACTGGAGTTGGGGAACACTGTTGGGGGTACTGGAGGACTGGAGTTGGGGAACACTGTTGGGGGTAGTGGAGGAGTTGGGAAACACTGTTGGGGTACTGGAGGACTGGAGTTGGGAAACACTGTTGGGTACTGGAAGACTGGAGTTGGGAAACACTGTTGGGGGTACTGGAAGACTGGAGTTGGGAAACACTGTTGGGGTTACTGGAGGACTGGAGTTGGGGAACACTGTTGGGGGTAGTGGAGGAGTTGGGGAACACTGTTGGGTACTGGCAGACTGGAGTTGGGAAACACTGTTGGGGGTACTGGAAGACTGGAGTTGGGGAACACTGTTGGGGTACTGGAGGACTGGAGTTGGGGAACACTGTTGGGGGTTCTGGAGGACTGGAGTTGGGAAACACTGCTGGGGTTCTGGAGGACTGGAGTTGGGGAACACTGTTGGGGGTAGTGGAAGACTGGAGATGAGAAACACTGTTGGGGGTTCTGGAGGACTGGAGTTGGGAAACACTGTTGGGGTACTGGAGTTGGGAAACACTGTTGGGGTACTGGAGGACTGGAGTTGGGAAACACTGTTGGGGGTTATGGAGGACTGGAGTTGGGAAACACTGTTGGGGTACTGGAGGACTGGAGTTGGGAAACACTGTTGGGGTAGTGGAGGACTGGAGGAATTATGAAACACTGCTGGGGGTACTGGAAGACTGGAATTGGGAAACACTGTTGGGGGTAGAGGAGGACTGGAGTTGGGAAACACTGTTGGGGGTAGTGGAGGACTGGAGATGAGAAACACTGTTGGGGGTAGTGGAGGACTGGAGATGAGAAACACTGTTGGGGGTAGTGGAGGACTAGAGTTGGGAAACACTGCTCTAGTCTACCCTAAGCATTCTAACTACATTCTATTATAAAATCATGCAGTCACACAGAGCGCAGTGACAACATGAGAATACTTGGAGGAAATATACTTCGTGACAGCTGTCTGGCCCTAGGATATCTAGAAGGGGCCCATTGAGTTAATACATGGTTACGACTGACTGTGACTGACTCGGTGACTGAGTGTCTCAACTGCCCTGCTGAATGTCACAAGAGATGCCACACTAACAGTGTGTGTGTAAGTGCGTGTGTGTGTGTGCAAGAGAGTGTACAGTATTTTAGGGCAAGCATATGTAGATGTGCTTCCGCGCATGTGTGCATGTGCGTCTTGTGCATGTTTGAGTGTGTGTACTCGTGCAGGTGTGATCAACTGCCACCATGACTGTACTTCCACATGAGTCTCAATGACATGTACATTCCAAATCATACAGGCCCTAATCCCGGGTCGGTTATGAGCATAGATTAAATCACACACGGGTATGACGGGGTGAAATAAACATCAATAAACCTCAGGAACATGAAAAATGTGATTATATCTGATGACTGTTGACTATCTGCTGATGTGTGATTCTATTCCAGGAGTGTGTTGACTGCGTTCACGTGGCATTACCGGGAGTGAGTGTTTAAAAGTCTGTTTAAAAGTGCCATTTTTTCCACCAACAAGAGGCTTTCCTTTAGAATTGCTGCAATTCATATTCATTTTCTCCCTCAGAACCAATCACATTAGTGTGTGTCTGGGTAGCAGCTCGTTACAGTAAACAAACAACCATTAGAGTGGGAGCTGGCTGGTGATAGTGATGATGGGGAGATTATAGAACTCTCTCTGTGTCTCTCCCTTCCCAGTCTCTCACGCTCTCCTTCCCAGTCTCTCGCGCTCTCCTTCCCAGTCTCTCGCGCTCTCCTTCCCAGTCTCTCGCGCTCTCCTTCCCAGTCTCTCGCGCTCTCCTTCCCAGTCTCTCGCGCTCTCCTTCCCAGTCTCTCGCGCTCTCCTTCCCAGTCTCTCGCGCTCTCCTTCCCAGTCTCTCGCGCTCTCCTTCCCAGTCTCTCGCGCTCTCCTTCCCAGTCTCTCGCGCTCTCCTTCCCAGTCTCACCTGATCTGAGCCATAAGGGAGACTAGGCATCTACCACCCCACTACCAGATTAGAGCCATAAGGGAGACTATGGATCTACCACCCCACTACAGATTAGAGATTTAAGGGAGACTAGGAATCTAACACTCCACTATCACTATAAGATTAGAGCCATAAGGGAGACTAGACATCGACCAACCCACTACCGCTATCAGATTAGAGCCATAAGGGAACTAGGCATCTACCACCCCACTACCACTATCAGATTAGAGCCATAAAGGAGACTAGACATCTACCACCCCACTACCAGATTAGAGATTTAAGGGAGACTAGGCATCTAGCACCCCACTACCAGATTAGAGCCATAAAGGAGACTAAACATCTACCACCCCACCATCAGATTAGAGCCATAAAAGGAGACTAGGCATCTACCACCCCACTACCACTATCAGATTAGAGCCATAAAGGAGACTAGACATCTACCACCCCACTACCAGATTAGAGCCACAAGGGAGACTAGACATCTACCACCCCACTACCACTATCAGATTAGAGCCATAAGGGAGACTAGACATATACCACCCCACTACCACTATCAGATTAGAGCCATAAAGGAGACTAGACATATACAACTATCAGATTAGAGCCATAAGGGAGGCTAGACAACTACCACCCCACAACCACTATCAGATTAGAGCCATAAAGGAGACTAGACATATACCACTATTAGATTAGAGCCATAAAGGAGACTAGGCATCTACCACCCCACCTTCAGATTAGAGCCATAAAGGAAACTAGACATCTACCACCCCAATACTACTACCAGATTAGAGCCACAAGGGAGACTAGACATCTACCACCCCACTACCACTATCAGATTAGAGCCATAAGGGAGACTAGACATATACCACCCCACTACCACTATCAGATTAGAGCCATAAAGGAGACTAGACATATACAACTATCAGATTAGAGCCATAAGGGAGGCTAGACAACTACCACCCCACAACCACTATCAGATTAGAGCCATAAAGGAGACTAGACATATACCACTATTAGATTAGAGCCATAAAGGAGACTAGGCATCTACCACCCCACCTTCAGATTAGAGCCATAAAGGAAACTAGACATCTACCACCCCAATACTACTACCAGATTAGAGCCATAAGGGAGACTAGACATCTACCTCCACCAGACCAACATTTTTGCAGATTAAGTGTTTGAGCTAGAAATGTATCAATATTTATCGTTTACAAGTGAGCTATGACATAGCCAATGAATTTATAGCACCATTTTTGATTCACCCTCATTTCAAAATCAAATGGTTTTGACCGTTTGGATGTTTAATGAGCTTATTTTCTTCTCCTGCTTTGACCATGCAGTGCACCTCAGTGTTTTCTGTCACCGTTATGAAAGAAATGATCGACTTTACCCTGTATTTCTAAAAATGACCAATTGTTTAATACACTGTTTAAAACAAAACAGGTACCAAAACCACTGCTGATGGTGAACCTGAACAATCTAAATAAAATATATTGTAAGCCCTGTTCAGAAGGTATAGCCAGATGAGAGTTGTCTCTTTGGTAGCTTGCATTTATTCTGGTAAAACACAAATTTAACAGTGCATAGAGAACAATAACCTAGTAAGTGATATATGTTATCACTCAACTAGTAAAGCTGAAGGTGCTGCGCAGATGTGCACGATAAAGGAACAGGCCGCCTGCCTCGCGTTGGCAGAGATCTATATATAATGACAAGACGCTCATGTCTCCACTCTAACAATAGGAGTCATTATCCCAAAAATGGGAAGGCAGGCGAGAAGCTTATGTCCAAAACAAGCCAATAGTGCGACAGTTTGACTAGGCTACGGATATTCCCTAGGGTTGTTCGGCATGCAAAATGACTTGTCAACACTGTCAACACAGTTACATGCTTAGTTCGACACTGAAGGAGAGGACATCAGTTGACACAACATATGAGGTATTTTCAGAAGGTAGGAACAAAGTAATAGGACAAAACATTTGTGAATAAGCGATTAGTAATGTTTGATTCGATTTTTCTGAACGATGCATGCTATATGTGACTCATTTCACTACTTCACAGTACAGGAAAATGTGTTTTTGAGCAGAAATGCCTTCTGGAACATGTGAATTTTCATGTGCCTTATTAATAACAAACTTGTATGCCATCTGTAAATACAAATAAAACACTTAAATTATGGACTTATCAACGGAAAAAGACAGGAACCTTCCCGCTAGCCATGATTGGCTGAGATAAAGGATGGGTTGTACATGGTCTGCAATGTAGCACGCTTCGGTCTATAACATGAGCTGCTTAGTATGTGTAGGTAATCCTTTCTAATGTGGCTTCTTTGAAAGATATCATAAAAAACTGCAAACGTGTTGCTAAGTCTCTCCACTTTCTGGAGGACTGAGTTTTGAAATCAATAGAATGCCCGGTGGAAGCAGAGCATGATAGCTATGGACATGGAGAAAATTCAGGTGTTTGATTGCAAATGCGGAGGGAGTCAAAAAGAGAACACAGAAAGCTGTTGTATAAAACACCTGTCTCTGGATTACATCTTCAAACTAAGGGCAATGATGGCTTCCATGACAGAGAGGGAGAAGCGTTCCTCCATGTACAAGGGTAGTTGAGTCGAGCTAGCTACATTTTCAGAAAGTAATTTTCCTTGCAAGTTAAAGCGTACTGTTAGCTAGCTAACGTTAGCTGGCTGGCTGGCTAGCTAACATTACGTGTTATTTGGATATTAAATTATTTGGATCGGTTTGGTGTCTGTGGACCAAAGCAATTGTATCTTAAACATTTGAATCGGGGACGCATATCGGGCAATGCATATCAGTGAATCGTTGCCTCCCTAGTATGCAGTGGAACCTCCAGTATAATATGTATTGTAAAACATTTAAAAAGTTATCCGAGACTGAATCTAGTACTGAAAGCATAAGCTACAGCTAGCTAGCACTAGTGCATAAAAGTGGTGAGAAGTTGACTCAGAGAAAGACAATAGTTTAACAGTTTTGAACAAATTAATTTCAAGCAAGAGATAATTTTTCTTCACTTTCACTTACTTAGCTAGCAAATGCAGCTAGCTAGTTTTGCCTACTCAAACACCCTGCTCAAACAGAGGGATGCGATGTTAGCTAGCTGGTTATGACTATCCCACACAACACTGGAACTCTTCCAAGTGAAGGTAAGCTTTTGGTTTTACAAATGTATTGCCACTGCTTACTGCATGATTGTAGGGGGTTTACTAATGTGTTAGTTCTATTAGCGATGTTGACTATGATGTTACTTTAGCCAATATGGTGACAATGATGTAGACGGTGTGTGGTGTTTATGATATGGTTTGACTTGAAAGTTTTTTTTTTGCCTGGTCACATACAGCTGATTTGTTGTGTATTGGAGTATACAAGTGAAGGGAAAAGGTGAGATGAGGAGAGTGCATAGATGCGAGAAAGAATACAACAGGGCTGCTATGAAAGTGAACTGTTCACACATGATCGGGGTCTATTCATTCTGCCAATTCTGTTGAAAAACATTTCTTAAACGGAAGCAAATGCAACGGGGATACACTTACCTGAATTTGTCCAACTGAAACTCGTTTGCAACTGTTGAACTAATGATTACACCCTAGATCAGCTAGATGCAGGCAAGTGTGCAAGGTGGTATTGAATGTGTCACTGTCTGTCACCTAAAAATGATCTCAACCTGTATGCACCTACATTGTAAACTTTTATTCATATGCTAGGTTGTAGCAACCTCATAATGGGTATAGAGAAAGTTTGAGTATCATGTAGTAGCCTAAACCTATCGTTGATTTTATTGAACTGGGTGAATGGAATATGAATGACAATCATCCAGTAATAAGGCCATGCTCATAAAAAATATAAATGGTCCTCCGTCATATTAAACGGCACCGACCGCCACTGATAGTATGTATGTATGCATGCATGCATGTATGTATGTATGTATGTATGTTAGATGAGAGCGGGGACAGGATCCTGATTGTTTCCTGTGCTATGATCTTCAGATACAGTATGAATATGGATCTCAAAGCTCCAAGGTCAATCTTCTTGGGATATCCATTCTTCCATTTTTCCTTCTCATCATCATCATCCCTACCGTCGCTCAATAATCATGGGACTGCTCTCACATCTGTCTGTCAGCTGATATCATTGTCTAGGTGATGCTGTTAGGCATAAGTGTCATTAGAGGTGGAACGTGAAATGTGTGCCTGAATTAGAATACAACATAATATGGTAATGAAACAAATAATGCACTTGTGACCTCCTTGTTGCCAACTGCTCAACTACGAACAGTAGCTACCACTTACTGATTATATTAGCTACCCAAATCTTCTCTTTAGGCTCATGTACACACAAGTATAAAGACTTGACATTACTTATTAAAATTATATATGTTTTTTTTAAATGTACCAGTACAAACACCAAAAGACACAAAAAAATCTTGCAGTTCTCCGTCAAAATGTCAGGCAGCGATTTCAAGTCAAGACAGTCTGAAATACATGACATCTATTGTCTGTCTGTGAAGGACAGCTACAGACTAAATATCTCTGGGCTAATCAAAGAGAAATAAAAAGGAGAGAGAAATAAAGGCAGAGAGCGAGAGAGAGAGAAAAGCAGAGAGAGAGGGAAATAAAAGCAGAGAGAGAAGGCAGAGTGAGAGAGCGAGAGAAAAATAAAGGCAGAGTGAGAGAGCGAGAGACATAAAGGCAGAGCGAGAGCGAGAGACAAAGGCAGAGCGAGAGAGAGACAAAGGCAGAGCGAGAGGGAGACAAAGGCAGAGCGAGAGGGAGACAAAGGCAGAGCGAGAGGGAGACAAAGGCAGAGCGAGAGGGAGACAAAGGCAGAGCGAGAGGGAGACAAAGGCAGAGCGAGAGAGAGACAAAGGCAGAGCGAGAGAGAGACAAAGGCAGAGCGAGAGAGAGACAAAGGCAGAGCGAGAGAGAGACAAAGGCAGAGCGAGAGAGAGACAAAGGCAGAGCGAGAGAGAGACAAAGGCAGAGCGAGAGAGAGACAAAGGCAGAGCGAGAGAGAGACAAAGGCAGAGCGAGAGAGAGACAAAGGCAGAGCGAGAGAGAGACAAAGGCAGAGCGAGAGAGAGACAAAGGCAGAGCGAGAGAGAGACAAAGGCAGAGCGAGAGAGAGACAAAGGCAGAGCGAGAGAGAGACAAAGACAGAGCGAGAGAGAGACAAAGACAGAGCGAGAGAGAGACAAAGACAGAGCGAGAGAGAGACAAAGGCAGAGCGAGAGAGAGACAAAGGCAGAGCTAGAGAGAGACAAAGGCAGAGCGAGAGAGAGACAAAGGCAGAGCGAGAGAGAGACAAAGGCAGAGCGAGAGAGAGACAAAGGCAGAGCGAGAGGGAGACAAAGGCAGAGCGAGAGGGAGACAAAGGCAGAGCGAGAGGGAGACAAAGGCAGAGCGAGAGGGAGACAAAGGCAGAGCGAGAGGGAGACAAAGGCAGAGCGAGAGAGAGAGGCAAAGGCAGAGCGAGAGAGAGAGGCAAAGGCAGAGCGAGAGAGAGAAAGGCAGAGCGAGAGAGAGACAAAGGCAGAGCGAGAGAGAGACAAAGGCAGAGCGAGAAAAAGGCAGAGCGAGAGAGAGAAAGAGAGGCAGAGCAAGAGAAATAAAAGTAGAGCAAGAGAAATAAAGGCAGAGCGAGAGAAAGAGAGAAAGAGAGAAATAAAGGCAGAGCGAGAGAAAGAGAGAAAGCGAGAGAAATAAAGGCAGAGCGAGAGAAAGAGAGAAATAAAGGCAGAGCGAGAGAGAAGTAAAGGCAGAGCGAGAGAAAGAGAGAGAAAGAGAGGCAGAGCGAGAGAGAAGTAAAGCAGAACGAGAGAAAACCTTCCCTTTAGGCTCATGTACACACAAGTATAAAGACTTGACATTACTTGTAAAAAATTATAATAAAAAAAATGTACCAGTACAAACACCAAAAGACAAAAAATCTCCCGGGTCACCATTAAAAATGTCGGGCAGCAATTTCAAGTCAAGACAGTCTGAAAGACATGGCATCTACTGTCTGTCTGTGAAGGACAGCTGAGTTATTCAGATCACTACAGACTAAATAACCCTGGACTAATCAAAGAGAAATAAAAAGGCAGAGAGCGAGACAGACAGACAGCAAGAGAGAGAAAGAGAAATAAAGGCAGAGAGAAATAAAGGCAGAGAGAGAGCGAGAAAAATAAAGGCAGAGAGCGAGGGAGAAATAAAGGCAGAAAGAGAGAAAAAGGCACAGCAAGAGAGAAAAATAAAGGCAGACAGAGAAATAAATGCAGAGAGAGACAAAGGCAGAGCGAGACAAAGGCAGAGCGCGAGAGAGAGAAAGAAAGCAGAGAGCGAGAGAGAAAGAAAGCAGAGCGAGAGAAAAATAATAAAGGCAGAGAGAGAAATAAAGGCAGAAAGAGAGCGAGAGAGAAATAAAGGCAGAAATAGAAATAAAGGCAGAGGGAAGAGAGAGAGAAAAAAAGGCAGAGAGAGAGAAATAAAGGCAGAGCGAGAGAGAAATAAAGGCAGAGAGCAAAAAAAGGCAGAGAGCGAGAGAAATAAAGGCAGAGAGAGAAATAAAGGCAGAGAGCGAGAGAGCAAAAAAGGCAGAGCAAAAAAAGGCAGAGTGAAAAAGGCATTATTACGTTTGCAATCGTACCAAATAATCTGCTCAAACCCCTTCCAAGGATCATCAAAAAGGAGTGCTATAAATTATTATAAATTCTCGGACAACCCAAAGATTCTTAGATTCCCTTCCAGACTTCCTCCACCTACCCAAGGACACCAGAGTACAAAAATCAGTTAACCACCTAATTGAGGAACTAACTTTAACCTGAAGCAAGCATCCAGAAAATTAGAACGGAAATATCGCGCCACCTAACTGGAAGTCTTCCGACTAGCTTGGAAAGACAGTACCGTGCAGTATCGAAGAGCCCTTACTGCTGCTCGATCATCCTATTTTTCCAACTTAATCGAGGAGAATAAGAACTATCCAACATTTATTTTTGATACTGTCGCAAAGCTAAATAAAAAGCAGCATTCCCCAAGAGAGGATGGCTTTCACTTCAGCAGTGATAAATTCATGAACTTCTTTGAGGAAAAGATCATGATCATTAGAAAGCAAATCACAAACTTGTTGAGGATAGGGGGCAGTATTTTCACTTTGGATGAATTGCGTGCCCATAGTCAACTGCATCCTACTTTGTCCTAGATTGCTAATATATGCATTTTATTATTACTATTGGATAGAAAACACTTGAAAACTGTTAGAATTATGTCTGTGAGTATAACAGAACTCATAGGGAAGGCAATCTTCCAAACAGGAAGTGAAATTCTGAATGCAGGTCTAATTTTAAGTCATCGCCTCTTCACTTCCAAACAAGATATGGATATGTCAGCACTTCCTACGCCTTCCACTAGATGTCCTCATTCAGTAGAACGTGAAATGGAGCCTCTGGTGTGAACTTTGACCGAATGGGAGGGGAATGAGTCACTGTCCTGGCAGAATGCAATTTCCCTGTTGCGCATTTGTCTGATGATATCACCATCGTTCCATTTGGCTGCAGATGAAAACGTATGCTCCGGTTGGAATGTTATTGGATATATATGAAAATAACATCCTGAAGATTGATTCTCTACTTAGTTTGACCAGTTTATTCGACCTGGAATATATATTTTTGAAGTTTTCGTCCGAGTTCGCCTGGACCAGCGTCAGCTTTTGGGCATGTGAGCTGAAAGTGGTAGCAAATGCAGCCAATTAGACACTAGTAATGGACATTATGGAACAAAACAACGATTTGTTCTGGAACTAGGACTCCTTGCACTGCCTTCTGATGAAGATATTCAAAGGTAAGTGAATATTTAGTGTTTTTTTGTAGCTTCTGTTGACGCCAAAATGGCGGCTATTTGGGTTCTGAGCGCCGTTCTCAGATTATTCTTTTTCCGTAAAGTTTTTTTGAAATCTGACACAGCGGTTGCATAGAGGATACGTTTATCTTTAATTCTGTGAATAACACTTGCATCTTTTATCAATGTTTATTGTGAGTATTTCTGCAAAATCACCAGATGTTCTGGAATCAAAACATTACTGCACGTAACGCGCCAATGTAAACGGAGATATATATATATATATATGCACATTATCGAACAAAACACACAATACATGTATAACATGATGTCATATGAGTGTCATCTGATGGAGATAATCAAAGGTTAGTGATTCATTTTATCTATATTTATGCTTTTGTCACTGTGAAAAATCGCTGTGTGTGTTTTTGAATTTAGTGGTCATCTAACATAAATATATGTTGTGTTTTCGCTGTAAAACTTTTTATTTAATTTTTTTTATCGGACACGATGGGTAGATTAACAAGATGTTTATCTTTCATTTGCTGTATTGGACTTGTTAATGTGTGAAAGTTAAATATTTCTAAAGAATATTTCTTTCAGCTGAATGGGAGGGGTTGTTCCCTTTAGGGAACTCCTTGTGCCCCCTAGCCCCAACAGGTTTTAAATCTGCGCATTTCTCCAAAGCTCAGTTGTCCTGAGTCTGCACAACACTGCCAGGACCTCGGATCAAGGGAGACGCTCAAGTTTTTTAATACTAAATCTCTTGACACATTGATGAAAATAGTCTTGGTGTTTAAACCTTCAAGCTGCATACTGGACCCTATTCCAACTAAACTACTGAAAGAGCTGCTTCCTGTGCTTGGCCCTCCCATGTTGAACACAATAAACAGCTCTCTATCCACCGGATGTGAACCAAACTCACTAAAAGTGGCAGTAATAAAGTCTCTCTTGAAAAAGCCAAACCTTGACCCAGAAAAAAATAAAATAAATATAATAAAATAAAAAAAATATATTGAATCTCCCATTTCTCTAAAAAATGTTAGAAAAAGCTGTTGAGCTTTTCTGAAGACAAACCATGTATACTAAATGCTTCTGTCTGGTTTTAGACCCCATCATAGCACAGAGACTGCACTCGTGAAGGTGGTAAATTACCTTTTAATGGCATCAGACCGAGGCTCTGCATCTGTCCTCGTGCTCCTAGACCTTAGTGCTGCTTTTGATACCATTGATCACTACATTCTTTTGGAGAGATTGGAAACCCAAATTGGTCTACACGGACAAGTTCTGGCCTGGTTTAGATCTTATCTGTCGGAAAGATATCAGTTTGTCTCTATGGATGGGTTGTCTTCTGACAAATCAACTATACATTTCGGTGTTCCTCAAGGTTCTGTTTTAGGACAACTATTGTTTTCACTATATATTTTACCTCTTAGTGATGTCATTCGGACACATAATGTTAACTTTCACTGCTATGCGGATGATACACAGCTGTATATTTCAATGAAACATGGTAAAGCCCCAAAATTGCCCTCCCTGGAAGCCTGTGTTTCAGACATAAGGAAGGGGATGGCGGCAAATATTTAACATTTACACTCGGACAAAACAGAGATGCTAGTTCTAGGTCCCAAGAAACAAAGAGATCTTCTGTTGGATCTGACAATTAATCTTGATGGTTGTACAGTCATCTCAAAGAAAACTGAAGGACCTCATCAGGTTCCAGAGTAAAGCCTCTTTTGACGAACATATCAAGAATATTTCAAGGACAGCTTTTTTCCATCTTCATAACATTGCAAAAATCTGAAACATTGTTGTAAAATGATGCAGAAAAATGTATCCATGTTTTTGTCACATCTAGATTGGACTACTGCAATGCTCTACTTTCCGGATACCCAGATAAAGCACGAAATAAACTTCAGTTTGTGCTAAACATGGCTCTACACTGGCTTCCTGTTAAGGCTAGGGCTGATTTAAAGGTTTTACTGCAAACCTACAAAGCATTACATGGGCTTGCTCCTACCTATATTTCCGATTTGGTCCTGCAGTACATACCTAAAAGACGCAGGCCTCCTAATTGTCCCTAGAATTTCTAAGCAAACAGCTGGAGGCAGGGCTTTCTCCTATAGAGCTCCATTTTTATGGAATGGTCTGCCTATCCATGTGAGAGACGCAGACTCGGTCTCGACATTTAAGTCTTTATTGAAGACTCATCTCTTCAGTAGGCCCTATGATTGAGTGTAGTCTGGCCCAGGGGTGTAAGGGTGAACGGAAAGGCACTTGAGCGACGAACTGCCCTTGCTGTCTCCCTGCCTGTTTGGCAGGATATAAAGTGGGTGGGGTAAAATCCTACCTGTTTGGCACTGTCCGGGGGTATCGTCGAGCAGGGCCAAAGTGTCTCACGACCCCTCCCGTCTCAGCCTTCAGTATTTATGCTGCAATAGTTGGTGTTGTGGGCTAGGGTCAGTCTGTTATATCTTGAGTATTTCTCCTGTCTCATCCGGTGTCCTGTGTGAATTGAAGTATATTCTCCCTCTCCACTCCTCTCTCTCGGAGGACCTGAGCCCTAGGACCATGCCTCAGGACCAGAGGTCGACCGATTAATCGGAATGGCCGATTAATTAGGGCCGATTTTAAGTTTTCATAACAATCGGAAATCTGGATTTTTGAACACCGATTTGGCCGATTTCTTTTTGTATTTTATTTATTTTTAACACCTTTATTTAACTATATTTGTTTATATACCTTTATTTAACTAGGCAAGTCAGTTAAGAACACATTCTTACTTTCAATGATGGCCTAGGAACTGTGGGTTAACTGCCTTGTTCAGGGACAGAACGACAGATTTTTACCTTGTCAGCTCGGGGATTCAGATCTTGCAATGTTACGGTTAACTAGTCCAACGCTCTAACCACCTGCCTTTCCTTGCACTCCACGAGCAGCCTGCCTGTTACGCAAATGCAGTAAGAAGCCAAGGTAAGTGGCTAGCTAGCATTAAACGCATCTTATAAAAAATGATCAATCAATCATAATCACTAGTTATAACTACACATGGTTGATGATATTACTAGTTTATCTAGCATGTCCTGCGTTGCATATAATCGATGTGGTGCGCATTCACGAAAAAGGACTGTCGTTGCTCCAACGTGTACCTAACCATAAATATCAATGCCTTTCTTAAAATCAATAGACAAGTAAATATTTTTACACCTGCATATTTAGTTAATATTGCCTGCTAACATGAACTACTTTTACCTAGGAAAATTGTCTCACTTCTCTTGCAACAGAGTCAGGGTATATGCAGCAGTTTGGGCCGCCTGGCTCATTTCGAACTGTGTGAAGACTATTTCTTCCTAACAAAGACAGCCAACTTCTCCAAACGGGGGATGATTTAACAAAAGCGCATTTGCGAAAAAAATCGCAGTTGCACGACTGTACCTAACCATGAACATCAATGCCTTTCTTAAAATCAATACACAGAAGTATATATATTTAAACCAGCATATTTAGCTAAAAGAAATCCAGGTTAGCCAGGCAATATTAGCCAGGTGAAATTGTGTCACTTCTCTTGCGTTCATTGCAAGCAGAGTCAGGGTATATGCAGCAGTTTGGGCCGCCTGGCTCATTGCGAACTAATTTGCCAGAATTTTACGTAATTATGACATAACATTGAAGGTTGTGCAATGCAACAGGAATATTTAGACTTATGGATGCCATCCGTTATATAAAATACAGAACGGTTCCGTATTTCACCGAAAGAATAAACGTTTTGTTTGAGATGATAGTATATTAATATGGTCGAGTCCGGAAACTAAGGCTCGTATTTCTGTGTGTTATTATGTTATAATTAAGTCTATGATTTGATAGAGCGTTCTGACTGAGTGATGGTAGGCACCAGCAGGCTCGTAAGCATTCATTCAAACAGCATTTTCGTGCGTTTAGCCAGCAGCTCTTCGCAATGCTTCAATCATTGCGCTGTTTATGACTTCAAGCCTATCAACTCCCGAGATTAAGCTGGTGTAACCGATGTGAAATGGCTAGCTAGTTAGCGGGGTGCGCACTAATAGCGTTTCAAACGTCACTCGCTCTGAGACTTGGAGTAGTTGTTCCCCTTGCTCTGCATGGGTAACGCTGCTTTGAGGGTGGCTGTTGTCGATGTGTTCCTGGTTTGAGCCCAGGTACGAGTGAGGAGAGGGACAGAGCTATACTATTACACTGGCAAAACTAAAGTGCCTATAAGAACATCCAATAGTCAAAGGTATATGAAATACAAATCATATAGAGAGAAATAGTCCTATAATTCCTATAATAACTACAACCTAAAACTTCTTACCTGGGAATATTGAAGACTCATGTTAAAAGGAACCACCTGCTTTTCATATGTTCTCATGTTCTGAGCAAGGAACTTAAAAGTTAGCTTTCTTACATGGCACATATTGCACTTTTACTTTCTTCTCCAACACTTTGTTTTTGCATTATTTAAACCAAATTGAACATGTTTCATTATTTATTTGAGGCTAAATTGATTTTATGGATGTATTATATTAAGTTAAAATAAGTGTTCATTCAGTATTGTTGTAATTGTCATTATTAAAAATAAATAAAATATTAAATTGGCCGATTAATCGGTATCGGCTTTTTTTTGGTCCTCCAATAAATCGGTATAGGTGTTATCATAATCGGTCGACCTCTACTCAGGACTACCTGGCCTGATGACTCCTTGCTGTCCTCAGTCCACCTGGTCATGCTGCTGCTGCTACAGTTTCAGCTGTTCTGCCTGTGGCTATGGAACCCTGACCTGTTCACTGGCTGTGCTACCTTGTCCCGGACGGACCTGCTGTTTTGGACTCTCTCTCTACCGCACCTGCTGTCTCAAACTCTGAATGATTGGCTATGAAAAGCCAACTGACATTTACCTCTGAGGTGCTGACCTGTTGCACTCTCTACAACCACTGATGATTACCATCATCATCATCTGACCCTGCTGATCATCTAAGAACATTTGAACATCTTGGCCATGTTCTGTTATAATCTCTACCTGGCACAGCCAGAAGAGGACTGGCCACCCCTCAGATCCTGGTTCCTCTCTAGGTTTCTTCCTAGGTTCTGGCCTTTCTAGGGAGTTTTTCCTAGCTACCGTGCTTCTACATCTGCATTGCTTGCTGTTTGGGATTTTAGGCTGGGTTTCTATATAGCACTTTGTGACATCGGCTGATGTAGAAAGGGCTTTATAAAGAAATTTAATTTGATTCAAGGATTTCTTTATTTTTACTATTTTCTACATTGTAGAATAATAATGAAGACATCAAAACTATGAAATAACACATATGAAATCATGTAGTAACCAAAAACATGTTAAAACAAAGATTCTTCAAAGTGAGATTTGCAACACTTGCATTCTCTCAACCAGCTTCATTAGGTAGTCACCTGGAATGTATTTCAATTAGGTGTGCCTACTTAAAAGTTAATTTGTGGAATTTCCTTCCTACTTAATGCTTTTGAGCCAATCAGTCGTGCTGTGACAAGGTGTGTGTGTGTGTGTGTGGGGGGGGGGGGGGGGGGGGGGGGTATACAGAACAGAGCCCTATTTGGTAAAATACCAAGTCCATATTATAGCAAGAACAGCACAAGTAAGCAAAGTGAATTGAGAGTCCAATATTACTTTAAGACATGAAGGTCAGTCAATATGGAACATTTCAAGAACTTTGAAAGTTCCTTCATGTGCATTCGCAAAAACCATCAAGCGCTATGAGGAAACTTGCTCTCATAAGGACCGCACAGGAATGGAAGACCCAGAGTTCTCTTCTGCAGAGGATACGTTCATTAGAGTTACCAGCCTAAGAAATTGCAGCCCAAATAAATGTTTCACAGAGTTCAAGTAACAGACACATCTCAACCACAACTGTTCAGAGGAGACTGCGTGAATCAGGCCTTCATGGTCAAATTGCGGCAAAGAAACCACTACTAAAGGACACCAATAATAAGAAGAGACTTGCTTGGGCCAAGAAACATGAGCAATGAACATTAGACCTGGAGTCCAAATTGGAGATTTCTGGTTCCAACTGTTGTGTCTTTGTGAGATGCGGTGTGGGTGAACCGCATGTGCATTTCCCACCGTAAAGCATGGAGATGGAGGTGTTATGGTGTGGGGGTGCTTTGCTGGTGACACGGATTTATTTTGAATTCAAGGCACATTCAAATAGCAAGGTTTGGGCTTAGTGGGACTATTATTTGTTTTTCAACAGGACAATGATCAAACACACCTCCAGGCTGTCAAGGGCTATTTGACCAAGAAGTAGAGTGATGGAGCGCTGCATCAGACAACCTGGCCTCCACAATTCCCTGACCTTAACCAAATTGAGATGGTTTGGGTTCAGTCGGACCGCAGAGTGAAGGAAAATCAGTAAACAAGTGCTCAGCATATGTGGGAACTCCTTCAAGACTGTTGGAAAAGCATTCCAGGTGAAGCTGGTTGAGAGAATGCCAAGAGTGTGTAAAGCTGTCATCAAGGCAAAGGGTGGCTATTTGAAGGATCTCAAATATAAAATATATTTTGATTTGTTTAACACTATTTTGGTTACTGTATTAGTCCATATCTGTTATGTCACAGTTTTGATGATATCTTCACTATTATTCTACAATGTAGAAAATAGTAAAAATAAAAAAAAAACCTTGAGGTAGGTGTTCTAAAACATTTGACCATAAGTGTAGCTCTTGCACATCTCGCTAGTCTCTCTCAGCCTGTCTCTCTCCTAGCTTCTGTAGCAAATCCAGCTCATAAAGTTATACAAGCATAGCTAGTAGATACCGAATGTCATTTTCGGTGAGTGTGGAAATTTAAAAGTCCACTTTTGCTTGTAAATTGTGCAAATTAACACAGTTGTAATACATTACTTTCTGAAGGGAGAGCAGCTTGTGTACACCAAGCAGATGGGTGAATGGAGGAGAAAGAGACACTAGTAGGAAGCACAGGGGGAAAAAAATGGCAGCTGTACAGATAACTCATCCAGAGCTCTTAGACGTGATAAGATATGGCAAATATGTAGTAGTGAAGTGCATACAAATATAAGTTCATCATCTCGCCGATACAGAACACTATGGACTCACCAGCTCTAATACTCCCGTTGTGCTATTTACAAACAAACATGTGACAGGTGAAACTGTTTTGGGGGACTACATATGCTTCATAATGTAAAATAATGTGACAGGTGAAACTGTTTTGGGGGACTACATATGCTTCATAATGTAAAATAATGTGACTGGTGAAACTGTTTTGGGGGACTACATATGCTTCATAATGTAAAATAATGTGACAGGTGAAACTGTTTTGGGGGACTACATATGCTTCATAATGTAAAATAATGTGACTGGTGAAACTGTTTTGGGGGACTACATATGCTTCATAATGTAAAATAATGTGACTGGTGAAACTGTTTTGGGGGACTACATATGCTTCATAATGTAAAATAATGTGACAGGTGAAACTGTTTTGGGGTGCTTCATAATGTAAAATAATGTGACTGGTGAAACTGTTTTGGGGTGCTTCATAATGTAAAATAATGTGACAGGTGAAACTGTTTTGGGGGACTACATATGCTTCATAATGTAAAATAATGTGACTGGTGAAACTGTTTTGGGGACTACATATGCTTCATAATGTAAAATAATGTGACAGGTGAAACTGTTTTGGGGGACTACATATGCTTCATAATGTAAAATAATGTGACAGGTGAAACTGTTTTGGGGGACTACATATGCTTCATAATGTAAAATAATGTGACAGGTGAAACTGTTTGGGGACAATGCAGCCTGTTTTTGTCACCCCACTTTGGTTCTGAAATCACCATCACCCACTAATTAACTTTCTATTTTTGCAGATTAGGTATTTATCATTTACAAATGAGCTATGACATAACCAATGACGATATAGAAAAATTAAATGTTTTTAGTGAGCTTATTTTCTTCTCCTGCTTTGACCATACAGCGCACTTTGCAAAGTGATTGCTGTCGTCGTTATGAAAGAAATCATCAACTTTACCCTGTATATCTAAAAATGACCAAATACCCTGATTGTTTAAAGCAAAAATAGTACCAAAACCACTGCTGAGGGTGAACCTGAACAATCTAAATAAAATATATTGTAAGCCCTGTTCAGAAGGTATAGCCAGATGAGAGCGAAGGAGACAGAAGAGAAAGAGAGAGATATACTTTAAACACAAACCTCTGCTTTGATCATTATAGTTAGACATAAAACACAACCCGAGACGTTAGACAGGGTAAATTATGTGAAGTTAAAATATTTCATTTTCAAGATAAGGTATGCGTGTGTATGCGTGCATGCACACGTGAGTGTGCGAGAATTAGTGTGCGAGTGTGTGTGTGTGTGTGGTTAGGGGCTAGGGCCTTATTGATCTCAGACAGTTTATCTGAATCACAGACAGCAGCCCACAGACAGACACTGTGTAAAACACGACAGGATTACTGCGTCAAACACCCAGCTTGGACATACACTGACCATGTCTACCATTCATTTACTGCCATGACGCTATAGTACGGCAGCTTAACATGGAAATAAGAGGTGTCTAATTCATCTAAAAGGTGCAGGCAGGCCGGTGTATATCGAATTGAGAATGAGTAATAATCTTCTATAATAATGACCTGATTGGTCAAGAGGTGAACAGTTGAAAATGCAGGTGACATTGATCCGTTTGAGTACTGCCAGCAAATAAATGAATGATTTATATTGTACAGTATATGTGTGTGTACACACACACACACACACACACGTTGTGTATTAGTATGGTATTAGTATGTAAGTCATCATAAGCCCATCAGACAAAGTCAACTTCCCCTCAGCTATAACCTACTATGTCTGCTGCGCTGAAACAACGAACACCCTCTAGCACAGTGGCGCTAAAATACCAGAGAACAAGAAAAGAAGATCTTCTGTTGCAGTCTCAACCCCTTTCTTCCCTCATTAAAGGTTAGAAAGGTCAGTCTGGTTCAAGACTGATGTGATTGGGATGGCAGAGAACAGAGGAGAGTTCAACTGGCTGCCCAGAGCAAGTTCACCCCCATGATCTACATCAGCCAGTCTCAATCTTTCTGGAGAAATTGGGTTTGGGCCTCATAGGCTGACCCCTAGCTCTGTTCTTTCACACATGCATGCACAGCCCTTCACCACAGATCTAGGATCAGATTCCCCAACCCCCATTCGTAACCTTGAGTGTTAGGAGAAATAAAAAAGAGCTCCTCCTCCTCAAGAAAGCCAGTTAGGTCACGGACAGCAACGCCACCCTACCAGACCAGATTAACACCCTTTTCTCATGCTTCGAGCATAACAACTCTAAGCCGCCGAGGAGAGCCCGTGAGAACAACTGACCCGTAACACTCGACCCTCTCCAATTATACTACCGCCCCGACAGATCCACAGACAAAGCAATCACCATTGTACTGCACACTTCCCTCACCCACCTGGATAAAAGGAACGCATACGCGAGGATGCTGTTCATCGACTACAGCTCAACCTTCAATACCATAGTGCCCTCTAAGCTCACCACAAAGCTCACTGCCCTGGGACTCAACTCCTCCCCATGCAACTGGGTCCTGGACTTCCTAACGGGCCAGTCCCAGGTGGAGAAGTTAGGCAACATTACCTCCTCCACACTGATCCTCAACACGGGGGCCCCACAAGGGTGCGTCCTCAGTCACCTCCTGTACTACCTGTATACCCACGACTGCATGGCCACACAATTTCAACTCCCTCAAGTTTGCTGATGACACGACAGTGGTAGGCGATTGCCAACAACGACGAGCCACTGACGGAGTGGTGCAAGGTACACAACCTCTCAACTTCAGCAAAACAAAGGATCAACGAGGCCACCATGGAGATGGTCAAAGGAGTTAAGTTTCTCAGCGTACATCCTCTTAGAGGAGCTCAAATTAATGTTCAAACCACATGGACACCATGGTAAAGGCACCACAGTGACTCTTCAACCTCAGGAGGCTGAAAAAATGTGACCTGTCCCAGAGGGGCCCTCAGTGTTCTATAGGAGCACCATAGAGAGCATACTACTGGGCTGCATCACATCCTGGTATGGCAACTCCACCACAACTGACCGCAAGGCTCTACAGAGGGTGGTATGCTCAGCCTAACACACCAGGTGTTGCAGGAAGGCCAAGAAGATCATCAGGGACCTCAGTCACCCAAGCCAAGGGCAGTATAGGAGCATGGCAAAAACTGACAGATTGGCCCCCCCCAGAAAAACATGCCATCAGGCTGCCATCAGCCACCACTAGTCCTGTACCTGCTCACCCTGTCCCCCCCCTGCCCACCGGACTTCCTGCCCTCCATGTTGCTCCCCCTCCTGCCCCCCGGACTTCCTGCCCACACTGCTGCTCCCCCACCTCCAGACTTCCTGCCCTCCATGTTGCTCCCCCTCCTGCCCCCCCTGTCCACCTGCCTTCTTACACCCCTTATCCCCTCCTGCCCCCCAAGACTTCCTTCCCCCACTGCTGCCCACCGGCCTTCTTAACCAGTTAGAGCTCTAGGGGCGCTATTTCATTTTTGGATAAAAAACGTTCCCGTTTTAAGCGCGATATTTTGTCACGAAAAGATGCTCGACTATGCATATTCTTGACAGTTTTGGAAAGAAAACACTCTGAAGTTTCAGAATCTGCAAAGATTTTGTCTGTAAGTGCCCCAGAACTCATTCTACAGGCGAAACCAAGATGATGCATCACCCAGGAATTAGCAGAATTTCTGAAGCTCTGTTTTCCATTCTCTCCTTATATGGCTGTGATTGCGCAAGGAACGAGCCTACACTTTCTGTCGTTCGCCCAAGGTCTTAGCAGCATTGTGACGTATTTGTAGGCATATCATTGGAAGATTGGCCATAAGAGACTACATTTTCCAGAGGTCCGCCCGGTGTCCTTTGTCTAAATTTGTGCGTAATCTTCAGGTGCGGTCATTTTCTCCTGGGATTCAGGAGAGAAAGCATGTATCCAAGAACGATGTATCAATGAAGAGATATGTGAAAAACACCTTGAGGCTTGATTCTAAAAAACGTTTGCCATGTTTTCAGTCGATATTATGGAGTTAATTTGGAAAAAAGTTTGCGTTTTGAGGACTGAATTTATGGATTTTTTTTGGTAGCCAAATGTGATGTATAAAACGGAGCTATTTCTAATACACAAGGAATCTTTTTGGAAAAACTGAGCATCTGCTATCTAACTGAGAGTATCCTCATTGAAAACATCAGAAGTTCTTCAAAGGTAAATGATTTTATTTGAAGGCTTTTATGTTTTTGTTAATGTTGCGTGCTGGATGCTAACGCTAATGCTAACGCTAAATGCTAACGCGAAATGCTAACTCTAGCTAGCTACTTTTACACAAATGATTGTTTTCCTATGGTTGAGAAGCATATTTTGAAAATCTGAGATGACAGTGTTGTTTACAAAAGGCTAAGCTTGAGAGATGGCATATTTATTTCATTTCATTTGCGATTTTCATAAATAGTTAACGTTGTGTTATGCTAATGAGCTTGCTGATAGATTTACACAATCCTGGATACAGGGGTTTTTTCATAGCTAAACGTGACGCAGAAAACGGAGCGATTTGTCCTAAACAAATAATCTTTCAGGAAAAACTGAACATTTGCTATCTGAGAGTCTCCTCATTGAAAACATCTGAAGTTCTTCAAAGGTAAATGATTTTTTTGAATGCTTTTCTGTTTTTTTGTGTAAATGTTGCCAGCTGAATGTTAATGCTAAATGCTACGTTAGCCATCAATACTGTTACACAAATGCTTGTTTTGCAATGGTTGAGAAGCATATTTTGAAAATCTGAGATGACAGTGTTGTTAACAAAAGGCTAAGCTTGAGAGATGGCATATTTATTTCATTTCATTTGCGATTTTCATGAATAGTTAACGTTGCGTTATGGTAATGAGCTTGAGTCTGTATTCACGAACCCGGATCCGGGATGGGGAGATCAGAAAGGTTAAACCCCTTGCTGCCCCCCCTTATCCCCCTCCTGCCCCCCAAGACTTCCTTTCCCCACTGCTGCCCACCGGCCTTCTTCCATCCCCTTGTCCCCCTCCTGCCCACAGGACTTCCTACCCCCCCTGCACATTTTACCCCCACCCCCTAATGGACATTTATCATTGCTACAGTTGTAAATATTATCATTTGTATTTTTGTCCCATTCACTTCTCTTGACCTGCACTGTTGGAGCTCGAAGCTTAAGAATTTCACTGTACCCTGCAATTACATCTGCGACCCTGTGCATGTAACTAATAAACTGTAAACTAAACCCTCTTCCCCCTACCACCTCCCCAATTCTCTGTAGCAAGCCCTGTATCAAACAATTGCCCAAAACACAATGGCTTATCACTGCAACCAAATGAACACACACGGAGTACCTTATCAAAACTGCCCATCACCGCAGTCCTCCTCTGATTCATACACCCACCTGTCTTAATCATATCAGGGACTGACTGGACACAACAGTAATAAACACTAAATTGCTTAGTTAATCATATCTTCACCGAGGGACAATCATTTATGTCTAATAACAAAGAGCTGATAAACTATTGTATTTGGGTACAGTACTACTGCACATTGGACTTGGTCCCATTCTATTTCACAACCCAAAAAGTAAGTCAAAAAGTAAGTCAAGGCAGTTCAAAAAGAGAAGCTCTAAATTCGATTACGTCCTTGCATGCTGACTTGTGACTAAAATGGGACGCTTCAGACCTCATTGTCAAAAGGCAGAAATGTAATCGTCCTAATACTCTGGGCATCTTTATAAAGCATGCCACCGAGACTCTGGAAACTAACTTAATACTGAGCTTGTTTTGTCTGTGGATGAGAAAGGGGAAATTCGATTATGGTGAGAAGGACTGAAGGACTTGAGTAATGAAAGATGAATGAAGCTAAAGCCTCTCATCATGTCCTTACAATGTTGTCTTATGACACACACACACACACACACCTCTCGTCCTTATACAGGACGTGACTCATCAGGACTGTCCTCGGCTCAGAGGGAATCGTAAAATGGACGAAGCAGCGCCAGAGTAATAAAACAAGGCTAATGACTGGTCACTCCAATTAGACCAATCATAAAACAGTGTTTAAGACCGCCACTATCAAACTTGACCTCAAGTCTAGGAGTTGAGCGGTCTGAAATTCCAGTGCTGTTACTGAGGGTATTTAACTTCAACTGTTTAAGAATACTTATGTGGACTGGTATGTATAGCTACATGCCTCATATTGTAGATGACAGGGGGGATTAATTGGATTCATGTGGTCAACAATTTGTTGACCCAAATAGGGTTGCTCCATGAAAGCTGTTCAGTGGGGGTTTCAGGGTGTCAACCTGTCTACATTCAGGTCTAAAAAGGCACTAAAACGAATAGGGTGCGTGATGAGTGTGTATAGGGTGTGTATGGCGAGGATGGGAAACCGTACAATTCTGTCACCTAATTTCAATGGTCTTTATAACCGATTTACGATAATAAATATATCACATAATAGTCCAGGAAGTATAATAGTCCAGGAATAACAGTCATCAGTGTGATTAATGGGACCACTACAGAGAATGTTCTGTAGAATCCATTTTCTCCCGACTGCTACCCAGACCACCGTGAAGAGTTGTTAACCACTCGGCTAGTTTTGATCTCAATGAAATCGCCCCGATGTTTCAATCATCATCCGGTATGACACCATCTCACCTCAGCCAGGTTCCATATGGAATAGCACCCTGTTCCATGTAGGCCCAACTCACAACTCTGGCCTAAGGTAGTACACTGCACTATATAGGGGATATGACTCATACACAATTCCGTGGATGTTATAATTCTAGGAGGATTACACCTCACACAAAGCCTTGACAATTGCTTAACCGCAGAATTGATGCATTCATAAAAATAAATATCAGAGACAAAACGCACAGTGCTGATGTCTTTACAAGGTTATTATATACTTGACTGCTTTGTTTGAGCCGTTCTGTACCTCCCCGCTGGCCGACATCACAGAACGTTTGAATGAAAACATTTCATCGCACCTCACATCAGGGATTTGCAAGGCTAGCACAGTGGGAAACGCTAGTCTGATATAATCCAGGGGCATGTTCAAAAATAGCCTCAACGGTGGTACAAATCTCAGATGCCGCGCCTCGTTGCCTTTTGCCAGAACGTTGTGCCTCCCATTTGATTTCTTCCGTTTCTAGGTCGAACCAGCCACCACTGCCCATCCCACTGTCTAACTGATGGACTCAATTGGCCATTGTCAGAAGAGGACATACACCATCAATGGCTTACAGCAGTACACACATAAATATCAACTACCAACAGGTCAAATACACACATAAATATCAACTACCAACAGGTCAAATACACACATAAATATCAACTACCAACAGGTCAAATACACACATAAATATCAACTACCAACAGGTCAAATACACACCTGAATATCAACTACCAACAGGTCAAATACACACCTGAATATCAACTACCAACAGGTCAAATACACACCTGAATATCAACTACCAACAGGTCAAATACACACATCAATATCAACTACCAACAGGTCAAATACACACATCAATATCAACTACCAACAGGTCAAATACACACCTCAATATCAACTACCAACAGGTCAAATACACACCTGAATATCAACTACCAACAGGTCAAATACACACATCAATATCAACTACCAACAGGTCAAATACACACATCAATATCAACTACCAACAGGTCAAATACACACATCAATATCAACTACCAACAGGTCAAATACACACCTGAATATCAACTACCAACAGGTCAAATACACACCTCAATATCAACTACCAACAGGTCAAATACACACCTGAATATCAACTACCAACAGGTCAAATACACACATCAAAATCAACTACCAACAGGTCAAATACACACATAAATATCAACTACCAACAGGTCAAATACACACCTCAATATCAACTACCAACAGGTCAAATACACACCTGAATATCAACTACCAACAGGTCAAATACACACATCAAAATCAACTACCAACAGGTCAAATACACACCTGAATATCAACTACCAACAGGTCAAATACACACCTGAATATCAACTACCAACAGGTCAAATACACAACTGAATATCAACTGCCAACAGGTCAAATACACACCTGAATATCAACTACCAACAGGTCAAATACACACATCAATATCAACTACCAACAGGTCAAATACACACATGAATATCAACTACCAACAGGTCAAATACACACATAAATATCAACTACCAACAGGTCAAATACACACCTCAATATCAACTACCAACAGGTCAAATACACACCTGAATATCAACTACCAACAGGTCAAATACACACATCAAAATCAACTACCAACAGGTCAAATACAACCTGAATATCAACTACCAACAGGTCAAATACACACCTGAATATCAACTACCAACAGGTCAAATACACAACTGAATATCAACTGCCAACAGGTCAAATACACACCTGAATATCAACTACCAACAGGTCAAATACACACATCAATATCAACTACCAACAGGTCAAATACACACATGAATATCAACTACCAACAGGTCAAATACACACCTGAATATCAACTACCAACAGGTCAAATACACACCTGAATATCAACTACCAACAGGTCAAATACACACCTGAATATCAACTACCAACAGGTCAAATACACACCTGAATATCAACTACCAACAGGTCAAATACACACATCAATATCAACTACCAACAGGTCAAATACACACATCAATATCAACTACCAACAGGTCAAATACACACCTGAATATCAACTACCAACAGGTCAAATACACACATCAATATCAACTACCAACAGGTCAAATACACACCTGAATATCAACTACCAACAGGTCAAATACACACATATATATCAACTACCAACAGGTCAAAGACACACCTGAATATCAACTACCAACAGGTCAAATACACACATCAATATCAACTACCAACAGGTCAAAGACACACCTGAATATCAACTACCAACAGGTCAAATACACACATCAATATCAACTACCAACAGGTCAAATACACACCTCAATATCAACTACCAACAGGTCAAATACACACATCAATATCAACTACCAACAGGTCAAATACACACATCAATATCAACTACCAACAGGTCAAATACACACATTAATATCAACTACCAACAGGTCAAATACACACCTGAATATCAACTACCAACAGGTCAAATACACACATCAATATCAACTACCAACAGGTCAAATACACACATGAATATCAACTACCAACAGGTCAAATACACACATGAATATCAACTACCAACAGGTCAAATACACACATCAATATCAACTACCAACAGGTCAAATACACACATACATATCAACTACCAACAGGTCAAATACACACATCAATATCAACTACCAACAGGTCAAATACACACCTGAATATCAACTACCAACAGGTCAAATACACACCTCAATATCAACTACCAACAGGTCAAATACACACCTGAATATCAACTACCAACAGGTCAAATACACACATCAAAATCAACTACCAACAGGTCAAATACACACATAAATATCAACTACCAACAGGTCAAATACACACCTCAATATCAACTACCAACAGGTCAAATACACACCTGAATATCAACTACCAACAGGTCAAATACACACATCAATATCAACTACCAACAGGTCAAATACACACATGAATATCAACTACCAACAGGTCAAATACACACCTGAATATCAACTACCAACAGGTCAAATACACACCTGAATATCAACTACCAACAGGTCAAATACACACCTGAATATCAACTACCAACAGGTCAAATACACACCTGAATATCAACTACCAACAGGTCAAATACACACCTGAATATCAACTACCAACAGGTCAAATACACACATCAATATCAACTACCAACAGGTCAAATACACACATCAATATCAACTACCAACAGGTCAAATACACACCTGAATATCAACTACCAACAGGTCAAATACACACATCAATATCAACTACCAACAGGTCAAATACACACCTGAATATCAACTACCAACAGGTCAAATACACACATATATATCAACTACCAACAGGTCAAAGACACACCTGAATATCAACTACCAACAGGTCAAATACACACATCAATATCAACTACCAACAGGTCAAAGACACACCTGAATATCAACTACCAACAGGTCAAATACACACATAAATATCAACTACCAACAGGTCAAATACACACCTCAATATCAACTACCAACAGGTCAAATACACACATCAATATCAACTACCAACAGGTCAAATACACACATCAATATCAACTACCAACAGGTCAAATACACACATTAATATCAACTACCAACAGGTCAAATACACACCTGAATATCAACTACCAACAGGTCAAATACACACATCAATATCAACTACCAACAGGTCAAATACACACATGAATATCAACTACCAACAGGTCAAATACACACATGAATATCAACTACCAACAGGTCAAATACACACATCAATATCAACTACCAACAGGTCAAATACACACATACATATCAACTACCAACAGGTCAAATACACACATCAATATCAACTACCAACAGGTCAAATACACACATCAATATCAACTACCAACAGGTCAAATACACACCTGAATATCAACTACCAACAGGTCAAATACACACCTGAATATCAACTACCAACAGGTCAAATACACACATCAATATCAACTACCAACAGGTCAAATACACACATAAATATCAACTACCAACAGGTCAAATACACATATAAATATCAACTACCAACAGGTCAAAGACACACATCAATATCAACTACCAACAGGTCAAATACACACCTGAATATCAACTACCAACAGGTCAAATACACACCTGAATATCAACTACCAACAGGTCAAATACACACCTGAATATCAACTACCAACAGGTCAAATACACACCTGAATATCAACTACCAACAGGTCAAATACACACCTGAATATCAACTACCAACAGGTCAAATACACACCTGAATATCAACTACCAACAGGTCAAATACACACATCAAAATCAACTACCAACAGGTCAAATACACACCTGAATATCAACTACCAACAGGTCAAATACACACATATATATCAACTACCAACAGGTCAAAGACACACCTGAATATCAACTACCAACAGGTCAAATACACACATCAATATCAACTACCAACAGGTCAAATACACACCTGAATATCAACTACCAACAGGTCAAATACACACATATATATCAACTACCAACAGGTCAAAGACACACCTGAATATCAACTACCAACAGGTCAAATACACACATCAATATCAACTACCAACAGGTCAAAGACACACCTGAATATCAACTACCAACAGGTCAAATACACACATAAATATCAACTACCAACAGGTCAAATACACACCTCAATATCAACTACCAACAGGTCAAATACACACATCAATATCAACTACCAACAGGTCAAATACACACATCAATATCAACTACCAACAGGTCAAATACACACATTAATATCAACTACCAACAGGTCAAATACACACCTGAATATCAACTACCAACAGGTCAAATACACACATGAATATCAACTACCAACAGGTCAAATACACACATGAATATCAACTACCAACAGGTCAAATACACACATGAATATCAACTACCAACAGGTCAAATACACACATCAATATCAACTACCAACAGGTCAAATACACACATACATATCAACTACCAACAGGTCAAATACACACATCAATATCAACTACCAACAGGTCAAATACACACATCAATATCAACTACCAACAGGTCAAATACACACCTGAATATCAACTACCAACAGGTCAAATACACACCTGAATATCAACTACCAACAGGTCAAATACACACATCAATATCAACTACCAACAGGTCAAATACACACATAAATATCAACTACCAACAGGTCAAATACACATATAAATATCAACTACCAACAGGTCAAAGACACACATCAATATCAACTACCAACAGGTCAAATACACACCTGAATATCAACTACCAACAGGTCAAATACACACCTGAATATCAACTACCAACAGGTCAAATACACACCTGAATATCAACTACCAACAGGTCAAATACACACCTGAATATCAACTACCAACAGGTCAAATACACACCTGAATATCAACTACCAACAGGTCAAATACACACCTGAATATCAACTACCAACAGGTCAAATACACACATCAAAATCAACTACCAACAGGTCAAATACACACATAAATATCAACTACCAACAGGTCAAATACACACCTCAATATCAACTACCAACAGGTCAAATACACACCTGAATATCAACTACCAACAGGTCAAATACACACATCAAAATCAACTACCAACAGGTCAAATACACACATAAATATCAACTACCAACAGGTCAAATACACACCTGAATATCAACTACCAACAGGTCAAATACACACCTGAATATCAACTGCCAACAGGTCAAATACACACCTGAATATCAACTACCAACAGGTCAAATACACACATCAATATCAACTACCAACAGGTCAAATACACACATGAATATCAACTACCAACAGGTCAAATACACACCTGAATATCAACTACCAACAGGTCAAATACACACCTGAATATCAACTACCAACAGGTCAAATACACACATCAAAATCAACTACCAACAGGTCAAATACACACCTGAATATCAACTACCAACAGGTCAAATACACACCTGAATATCAACTACCAACAGGTCAAATACACACATCAATATCAACTACCAACAGGTCAAATACACACATCAATATCAACTACCAACAGGTCAAATACACACATCAATATCAACTACCAACAGGTCAAATACACACCTGAATATCAACTACCAACAGGTCAAATACACACCTGAATATCAACTACCAACAGGTCAAATACACACATCAATATCAACTACCAACAGGTCAAATACACACATAAATATCAACTACCAACAGGTCAAATACACATATAAATATCAACTACCAACAGGTCAAAGACACACATCAATATCAACTACCAACAGGTCAAATACACACCTGAATATCAACTACCAACAGGTCAAATACACACCTGAATATCAACTACCAACAGGTCAAATACACACCTGAATATCAACTACCAACAGGTCAAATACACACCTGAATATCAACTACCAACAGGTCAAATACACACCTGAATATCAACTACCAACAGGTCAAATACACACCTGAATATCAACTACCAACAGGTCAAATACACACATCAAAATCAACTACCAACAGGTCAAATACACACATAAATATCAACTACCAACAGGTCAAATACACACCTCAATATCAACTACCAACAGGTCAAATACACACCTGAATATCAACTACCAACAGGTCAAATACACACATCAAAATCAACTACCAACAGGTCAAATACACACCTGAATATCAACTACCAACAGGTCAAATACACACCTGAATATCAACTGCCAACAGGTCAAATACACACCTGAATATCAACTACCAACAGGTCAAATACACACATGAATATCAACTACCAACAGGTCAAATACACACCTGAATATCAACTACCAACAGGTCAAATACACACCTGAATATCAACTACCAACAGGTCAAATACACACATCAAAATCAACTACCAACAGGTCAAATACACACCTGAATATCAACTACCAACAGGTCAAATACACACCTGAATATCAACTACCAACAGGTCAAATACACACATCAATATCAACTACCAACAGGTCAAATACACACATCAATATCAACTACCAACAGGTCAAATACACACCTGAATATCAACTACCAACAGGTCAAATACACACCTGAATATCAACTACCAACAGGTCAAATACACACATCAATATCAACTACCAACAGGTCAAATACACACATAAATATCAACTACCAACAGGTCAAATACACATATAAATATCAACTACCAACAGGTCAAAGACACACATCAATATCAACTACCAACAGGTCAAATACACACCTGAATATCAACTACCAACAGGTCAAATACACACCTGAATATCAACTACCAACAGGTCAAATACACACCTGAATATCAACTACCAACAGGTCAAATACACACATCAATATCAACTACCAACAGGTCAAATACACACATGAATATAAATGAAGCCATTTCAGAAGGCGGTGAAAAGATCCTACTAATGGAAGACTTGTCATCATCTCCGTTTCCGTCTGATACGTCTCTCCTCTTCCTCCCTCACTACTCGACAAATGCATCTTCAAAATACTGTTTACCAGCGAGCCAGAATAGCGGGGGGGATTTGACTCGCAAATGCATCCTCCGGGTGTACATGTCAATGCCTCTCCGTCTGATTGCTTTGGCATTCACATCTGAATAGAATCTGGAGAGCAAGGTCAGCAGTGAGTGAGAGAGAGAGACAGGGATTTCTTAGATTGGTCTCTGAGTTTCTTAAGATCTAGAGGAATTTTTGTGAGTGAACAAATGTAGATTGTTTTTACCATTCACGATTGTCAACAGTAAGTTCCCATGACAAAGGTGTTAAAAAACAACCCAGGCCCTCCGGTGGCAACGCTATCCACAACACTCTGATTCTGTTCAGCCCCCAGAATCCTCCAAACCAAACACATTGTCGAGGCGACAGCTGGACTTTCCCTTTCCGCCATCAAAAGGTGCTTTGCTCAGATTGTCTTTGGTATCTGCGGGAGACGCGGGTCAAAAGACATGAGATTAGGGATGGACAGAGACACAGTGAGGGGAATGTAGGAAATTATCTGCCCTGGTCTCTGGGCAGGGCACTGATAAAGCCAAGTAGCCTGTTAGCTTACTGTATTGTCTGATTCACACTATAGGACCAAACTTAGCCAAGCCAAGCCGGGCTCTACTGGGATGGCAAAGAAAAACATTTGAACTAGCTCAGTAAGGTTGTGGTCAGTCCTATATGTTTAAATCCAGCATAAGGTTGCTAATGCTCCTGAAGGCCTGGAGGTGTGAAAACTAATATTAGGCCAACCTCTGGGTATCCATTAGGGCTATATGGTGAGTTTATACGTCTGAATACGGCACTCCATCATAACACCTTGGAGTGAACTGTAATGGCATTGATGCCGGGTTTGTGTCTTTTTTTTGGCCATGAAAGGGAAGTCTTTATTTTGTGAGTAGGGAGTGAGAGTGCAGAGAGTCGACAACAGCAGTAACCTGCAGGAAGCCTCTTTACTCAAATGGCTTGTCCAGCTGTTCCACCTTGGTCTTATTGTTCCACTGTGCCTATCGCAGAAAGGAAGGACAAAGGCCATTTTGACTCAACAAGTAGGTCCAGAGCAGCAGCAAGTACACTATGGGCCTCTGCACGCTCCATTAAACAAGAGGCGAAAGAATCAAGCCTTGACTGTTTCTGGCTCCAAGCCCTGCCGCCGTCAACAGGACTACTAGCCCCTCGTCCCTCGTCTATGCTCAGACTAGGTCTTTTCAAGTGTTGGCCAGTAGCTAAAGACATTTTCCCCTCAGAACGAAAACAGTGTAAGCACACCCAACAAACCTAAAAATATCATGGTAGAACAGGAAAAATATATTTTTTTTAAGATGCTCTTGTAGTTTATTATCAACGTTTCAATCACAAGGGACTTCATCAGCCTCAATCCTGCAGATATTTTCTTATTCTCCCAGAGTGAGGTCTTGGTAATTCCTGGCCATGGGCCCTAAGACTGACAGGACTACTAGCCACTCCTCCCTCATCTATACTGAGGCTAGGTTGTTTAAAATGGCTACCTGTAGTCTACGCTGAGAACGTAAACAACAAGTAACACTGTAGCTCCAAGGACTTGGGCTTCAGAAGAGCACACATATGTAGGCCTACAGTTTTATGGTGGAGCTCTCACAGAGACTCTTGCTGCCAAGGGAATGCCTGACAGCTTGAAAGACGTTTTGGACACCACAGTGAAAATTGTAAACTTTTTTAAAGCAAGTCCCCTGAACTCGTGTATTTTCTGCACTATGCAATGATATGGGCAGCGACCATGTTACACTTTTACAACATACAGAAGTGCGCTGGTTATCAAGGGGCAAAGTATTGACATGTTTATTTGAATTGAGAGACGAGCTTAAAGTTCTCTTTACAAACCATAGTTTACTTGTCTGACCGCTTGCATGATGACGAATGTCTCACACAACTGGACCATCTGGGTGATGTTTTTCCTCGCCTGAATGATCTGAATCTAAGATTACAGGGACTCTCCACAACTGTATTCAATGTGCGGGACAAAATTGAGGCTATGATTAAGAAGTTGGAGCTCTTCTCTGTCTGCATTAACAAGAACAACACACAGGTTTTCCATCATTGTATGATTTTTTACAGACAATGTCAAATGTGATGAAGCGAAGCACCTGAGTGAGTTGGGTGCACAATTACGCAAGTACTTTCCCGAAACGGATGACACAAAGCTGGATTTGTTATCCCTTTCATGCCCTGCCTCCAGTCCACTCACCGATATCTGAACAAGAGAGCTGTCACGGATCCCTCCGGGAACTGTGTCATTATGCACACCTGGTCCCCATTCCCGCTGATTGTAATTGTTTAAAATGTGCCCTTTGGTTTCCATTGGGCTGTCAATTATTGTTCCAATGTTGGTTGTGTGAGTACCTGTGCTGTGTTTTTGCTTTCGTGCCACTTGTATTGCGCAGATGATTCCGAGTCTTGTCTCGTGTGGGATCATTGTGCACTTGTGTTATTTATTCGAGGTTCTCCTCGCTCTTTTGTTTGGGTATCTACCCTGTGTTTTGTATACGGGTTTGTTTGGTCTTCGCCCCCGTGCCTGTACACGGCACGCTGTAATTTGGGAAATAAACCCCTATTGCGCATTCCTGCACCTGTCTTCCGATCCATTTATGCCAATGTGACAAGAGCCTCATTGAAATTGCAACAAGCGGTTCTGTGAAAATTGAATTTTAAATCAAAGCCACTGCCAGAGGTCTGGGCTGCGCTCAGAGTATCCTGCCTTGGCAAATCGGCTGTTAAGACACTGATGCCCGTTGCAACCACGTACCTTTGTGAGAGTGGATTCTCGTCCCTCACTAGCATGAAAACTAAATACAGGCGCAGACTGTGAAATGTAAGACAGACTCTCTCCAATACAGCATTGTAGAGTTGTGTGCATCCTTTCAAGCACACCCTTCTCATTAACCTATGGTGAGTTATTCACAATTTACAAATAATGTTTTATATGTAAGATGTTTAAATAAAGAGCAAAATTATTGATTATTATATTATTTGTGCCCTGGTCCTAAGAACTGTCACTTCCCTCGAGCCGGGTTGTGACAAAAACCACACTCATTCTTATGTATAAATGTATCTCAGTGTGTGTGTGGTGGGCTTTCAATAATGGCAAACATTTGAGTGCGCTGACCCTGGTGCTAGAGGGGGTACGCAGCTCGAGGTTGAATGTTTGAAGGGGTACGGGACTATAAAAAGTTTGAGAACCACTGCCCTAGACTATTCAATCAAAACTGGCATTCCGTTTTCTGATGTAAAACCACTAAACTACTTCAGAGTTCTTGTTCTTCACCAAAAACCTTGTTTTACTGATTCAAAGCCATGTGCAGCGCCAGCATGATAATAGGTGGCCTAGTGGTTAGCGCGTTGGACTAGTAACCGACAGGTTGCAAGATCAAATCCCCAAGCTGACAAAGTAAAAATCTGTCTTTCTGTCCCTGAACAAGGCAGTAAACCCACTGTTCCTAGGCAGTCATTGAAAATAAGAATTTGTTCTTAACTGACTTGCCTAGTTAAATAAAAATTCTTAAGTTTTGAATGTTTCGGTTTTAATTGAGCAAAGCCTAACATAATGAGTAGGCCTATGTCCCAAAATAACAATACGGGGGCCCATAGTAAAATAACTAGGTAGAGGGACAGCGTCATATCCGGGCCTGATCCAAAAGGGCTTTGCTGACCCAGTTCCAGTCAGAGTAGCGGATGATATTAGCAAAGCAATTAAGTAAGATGACAGCCATCAGGCAGGGCAAGCTGTCAGGCACAGGGCCAGATTGACACAGAGAGAAGCACCATTTCCCTACCCTGTAATGGCTATTGATTTCTACTGCCAAAACAAGAGCCCTCCTCTCAGACCCAGAAGTGGCAGCTAAACCAATTGGTAAAAATATATATTTTTAATTAAATGAAAAAAGATGTGAAGAGGGAGAAATAGACATGGTGGGGCACTGTGGATGACATCTGCCTTGGTCTGGGGGGTTCGGCCAGAAGAAACGGTGGGGTAGAATGGTAGTGACCCTGCCGCATTACTCCAAGGGAGAATGTTTCTGATACTCTGAGCAGAGGATCAATACTGAGGAAGAGGACAGGGGAGAATGGCTCTATATGGTAGAATTAATTTCATTTTGTTGTGGTTGCTTTCTTTCTGAACAAAATGTGTGAGAAGTATAAAAGATTCAAACATTCAAAACAACAAATCCAGACAGAGAGAAATAACCAATTAGCTGAATCAAAATTAGACGGTGATGTCAAACTGCAATGAGAAACAATTTTTTTTAAAGAATCAACACATTAGCCAACACAATAGCACGCCACATACAATGTCAAATTCTTAATTTATTGATAAAATCTGTTCTAATTAATCCCATCCTGCATTAACTCGTGTTTTGCAAATAAATGAGGACCATCCACATTCTACACTGAACAAAAATATAAACGCAACATACCATTTAAAAGACTTAACTGAGTTACAGTTCATAAGGAAAATTGACCTGTTTCAAGCTAGGCAAATGTTGCAGGTCACTACTTCACAGTAGAGGCACTTGAACGTGTTTTTTTAAAATGTGTTACTTTTTCTTAATGTGTTTTTTGGCAGAATGCCTTCTGGAACATGTGAACTTTCATGTGCCTTAATAACAAACCTGTATGCCATCAATACGAATACAATTGTTAAAAAGAGCCTAGTTTATTTAACCACAGAAAAAGTCAGGAACCTACTAGCCATGATTGGCTGAGATAATGCATGGGCTGGACATGCCAAGAGACGAGTTCGGATTGGTCTGTCGTGTAGCACGCTTCTGTCTATAACATGAGCTGCTCAGTATGTGTAGATAATCCTTGCTACCGCGGCTTTATTAAAGATAGAACGTTAGCCATAGAGACCTGCAAAAGTGCTTGCTACTGCTCTCAACAACATTGCTGCAAAGAATCAACAAAGATCAGTGGGAAAAATTTGTGATGGACTACTTTTCTGCAAAGTCAATGTGAACGGGTGTGACTTGACATAACAGGCCAAACAAGTTTTAGCTAGCTACAAACCAAATGGAAATGACACGCTGCCGTGAAGTGTTCATCCACGTATGCAGGTAAGAGTCTAGCTACATTCTAAGATATTATACGTTTCAAATTTTGTCAGAAAGTTGTTTTCATTGCAAGTTAAAGCGTACCGTTAACTAGCTAACGAATGTTAGCTTGCTGGCTCACTTTACATGTATGATCTGTGTAGTAATATTATTTGCATGTCAGAACCATTTGCATTGCTAGTTATAGCCAAATGTTAGCTAACTAGCTTTAGCTACCTACAGAGTCATACTCCAGCATTTCATGCATAGTAGCAAGCTATGACAATCCATTTGTACTGTGGCTACGGGTTGTGATTATGGTTAGTTTGTTTAGACATGTAGCTAGTTACGTAAGCAAAGACTCCACTTTGCAAGATGAAGTTTACATGAACCATCAAGTTAGCCAAGTGTGTCTGGGGGTGATTATGGCCATCTATTGTATTTCATGAACATGTGTACATGTTTAGACACTAATGACTCATCCACTTAGCTAGATGTGGCTGGGGGGGTGGTTACAGCATTTATTTCAGTATTTTTTCACTCATCAATTTAGACAAGTGTCTGGGTAAGCATCTAATGATATTTTTACAATATTTTTATCTGGACACTTTAAAGTCAGATTACGATATAGACCAAGGACTAGATAAAGTATTTTTACCAGGAGTTTTTCCTTATTGTAAAGAGATTGGTGAGGCTAAGGCTTAAGAGGGTGTGAATGATGCTAAATAGGTGAAGACAAAGAAGAGCTCTCCAGTAGGTGTACCAAAACATTCAGGGGCAATTTTCTTAAAAGTGGGGTTACAAGTTTAACTAATTTCAAAGCAGAATTACTTTCCCATTGTACCTCAACTGCAGTGTATGATATACCATTTTGAAGCTCTGGGTCTTTACTTTTATCCAATGGCCATAACACCATTTCAAATTTTGCTAGATAAGACCGAATCTGGGTCTCGAGCTGGGTCACAAATCAGAAAATTGAAATAAATTCATTAGGCCCTAATCTATGGATTTCACATAACTGGGAATACAGATATGCATCTGTTGGTTATAGATACTTTTTTTTTAAGTAGGGGCGTGGATCAGAAAACCAGTCAGTCAGTATCTGGTGACCACCATTTGCCTCATGCAGCACGACATCTCCTTCGCATAGAGTTGATCAGGCTGTTGACTGTGATCTGTTCAAAGTTGGATGTGGAGGTCCTGGGCTGTTGTGATTACACGTGGTCTGAGGTTGTGAAACCGGTTGGATGTGCTGCCAAATTCTCTACAAATGACGTCGGAAGCGGCTTATAGTAGAGAAATAAACATTTTCTGGAAACAGCTCTGGTGGACATTCCTGCAGCAGTCAGAATGCCAATTGCATGCTCCCTCAACTAGAGACATAAATGTGACATTGTGTTGTGACAAAACTGCACATTTTAGAGTGGCCTTTTATTGTAAAGATCACGCTGTTTAATCAGCTTCTTGATATGCCACCTGTCAGGTGGTTGGATTATCTTGGTAAAGGAGAAATGCTCACTAACAGGGATGTAAACAACATATGTACAAAATTTGAGAAATAAGATTTTTGTGCATAATGGAACATTTCTGGGATATTTTATTTCAGCTCATGAAACACTTTACGTGTTGCGTTCATTTTTGTTCGGTAGAATATATTTTTTTATTTGCTAGTTTATTTGTTTGAGTTTCTTTAAAGTCTGGTTTTCATATTCCTCATGGCATGGGGAGCGTGTGTGGGAGGATACAGGACTGGTCTGTCTGTTCTCTGTGTGATCCTTACCGTTTTCCTTTCATCCTCCTGATGGTTGAAGGCTAGGCCAGGGTATCTGCCCATTTAAGTGTCCGTTTTCAGAACTGCTGTCTGTCTTCCCTGGAAAGCAGAGTGCCTGCCTGCCTATATCTGAGGGATAACATCAACTGTTTGGTTCTCCAGACTTGACAATCAATCACACACTGTTCTGGACATCGGACTTCTCGCTGGTTTAGAAATGGCTGCTGGGATTGTTAGTAAACTACTTTAAAAATGTTTTAATTTTCCAGTTTACTACTAGTTATTTGTATTGGTTTTGCAAAAAATAGAAACTGAAGCTTTGCCTCCGACATAAAAACACAAGCGACACTTTCTTACAAAACAACATTCATTGGTCTATTAGTTTGGTGTTATGCCTATTAAAATCAGCCTGCTGGGAAAACCCAAAAACAGCTGCCCATTTTCTCTCAAAAACAACTTTACAATTACATTAAAATGTTATACTGCGGTAGGAATGCACTTCGCCAGGTTTCCTGAATTGGAGCAACCCCTTTTTCCCCTTATAACGTTGGCTTGACATGTGCAAGGCACATGTCCCGTCCATAAATCTGTGTGTGGATCGGTTTCCATTTTACTACACAGGCAGCACATGGACAGTCCGTGGATCTAGAAGAGTGATTACTGCCTCCGAGGTATTCCCTTTACTTCCCTAATGTATCAGAAGGACCAGATTCTCTTTTATAAAAACTAAAGATATTTATGTTTGCTTTGATTGTGGACAACCCATGGATCTAGAAAAGTGTGATGAACTGCGTATCTAGTTAGTCGGAAGTTTACATACACCTTGGCCAAATACATTTAAACTCAGTTTCACAATTCCTGACGTTTAATCATAGTAAAAATTGTGTCTTAGGTCAGTTAGCATAACCACTTTATTTTAAGAATGCGAAATGTCAAAATAATGATTTATTTCAGCTTTTATTTCTTTCATCACATTCCCAGTAGGTCAGAAGTTTACATACACTCAATTAGTATTTGGTAGCATTGCCTTTAAATTGTTTAGCTTGGGTCAAATGTTTTGGGTAGCCTTCCACAAGCTTCCCACAATAAGTTGGGTGAATTTTGGCCCATTCCCCCTGACAGAGCTGGTGTAACTGAGTCAGGTTTGTAGGCCTCCTTGCTCGCACACACTTTCAGTTCTGCCCACAAATTCTCTATAGGATTGAGGTCAGGGCTTTGTGATGGCCACTCCAATACCTTGAGTTTGTTGTCCTTAAGCCATTTTGCCACAACTTTGGAAGTATGCTTGGGCTCATTGTCCATTTGGAAGACCCAAGCTTTAACTTTTTGACTGTCTTGAGATGTTGCTTCAACATCTCCACAATTTTCCGGCCTCATGAAGCCATCTATTTTGTGAAGTGCACCAGTCCGTCCTGCAGCAAAGCTCCCCCACAACATGATGCTGCCACACCCATGCTTCACGGTTAGGATGGTGTTCTTCGGCTTGCAAGCCTCCCCCTTTTTCCTCCAAACATAATGGTCATTTTGACCAAACAGTTCTATATACAGTGGGGCAAAAAAGTATTTAGTCAGCCACCAATTGTGCAAGTTCTCCCACTTAAAAAGATGAGGCCTGTAATTTATCATCATAGGTACACTTCAACTATGAAAGACAAAATGAGAACAAAAAAAAATCCAGAAAATCACCTTGTAGGATTTATGAATTTATTTGCAAATTATGGTGGAAAATAAGTATTTGGTCAATATCAAAAGTTTCTCAATACTTTGTTGGCAAAGACAGAGGTCAAACGTTTTCTGTAAGTCTTCACAAGGTTTTCACACACTGTTGCTGGTATTTTGGCCCATTCCTCCATGCAGATCTCCCTAGAGCAGTGATGTTTTGGGGCTGTTGCTGGGCAACACGGACTTTCAACTCCCTCCAAAGATTTTCTATGGGGTTGAGATCTGGAGACTGGCTAGGCCACTCCAGGACCTTGAAATGCTTCTTACGAAGCCACTCCTTCGTTGCCCGGGCGGTGTGTTTGGGATCATTGTCATGCTGAAAGACCCAGCCACGTTTCATCTTCAATGCCCTTGCTCATGGAAGGAGATTTTCACTCAATCTCACGATACATGGCCCCATTCATTCTTTCCTTTACACGGATCAATCGTCCTGGTCCCTTTCCAGAAAAACAGCCCCAAAGCATGATGTTTCCACCCCAATGCTTCATAGTAGGTATGGTGTTCTTTGCATTCTTTGTCCTCCAAACACGACGAGTTGAGTTAACCAAAAAGTTATATTTTGGTTTCATCTGACCATATGTCATTCTCCCAATCTTCTTCTGGATCATCCAAATGCTCTCTAGTAAACTTCAGACGGGCCTGGACATGTACTGGCTTAAGCAGGGGGACACGTCTGGCACTGCACGATTTGAGTATCTGGCGGCGTAGTGTGTTACTAATGGTAGGCTTTGTTACTTTGGTCCCAGCTCTCTGCAGGTCATTCACTAGGTCCCCCCGTGTGTTCTGGAATTTTGGAATTTTGACCCCACGGGGTGAGATATGGAGCCCCAGATCGAGGGAGCTTATCAGTGGTCTTGTATGTCTTCCATTTCCTAATAATTGCTCCCACAGTTGATTTCTTCAAACCAAGCTGCTTACCTATTGCAGATTCAGTCTTCCCATTCTGGTGCAGGTCTACAATTTTGTTTCTGGTGTCCTTTGACAGCTCTTTGGTCTTGGCCATAGTGGAGTTGAGTGTGACTGTTTGAGGTTGTGGACAGGTATCTTTTATACTGATAACAAGTTCAAACAGGTGCCATTAATACAGGTAACGAGTGGAGGACAGAGGAGCCTCTTAAAGAAGAAGTTACAGGTCTGTGAGAGCCAGAAATCTTGCTTGTTTGTAGGTGACCAAATAGTTATTTTCCACTATAATTTGCAAATAAATTCATTAAAAATCCTATAATGTGATTTTCTAGATTTTTTTTTTCTCATTTTGTCTGTCATAGTTGAATTGTACCTATGATGAAAATTACAGGCCTCATCTTTTTAAGTGGGAGAACTTGCACAATTGGTGGCTGACTAAATACTTTTTTGCCCCACTGTATATGTCAAGCAAAGAGGCACTGAGTTTGAAGGTAGGCCTTAATCTATCCACAGGTACACCTCCAATTGATGTCAATTAGCCTATCAGAAGCTTCTAAAGCCATGACATAATTTTCTGGAATTTTCCAAGCCGTTTAAAGACAGTCAACTTAGTGTATGTAAACTTCTCACCCACTGGAATTGTGATACAGTGAAATAATCTGTCTGTAAACAATTGTTGGAAAAATTACTTGTGTCATGCACAAAGTAGTTGCCAAAACTATAGTTTGTTAACAAGACATTTGTGGAGTGGTTGAAAATTTAGTTTTAAATGACTCCAACCTAATTGGATGTAAACTTCTGACTTCAACTGAATATAAATCAAATGGTTTGCTTGAATTAATTCATTTATCAAATAATTTCCTGGGAGGATAAGACCTAACCTCATTAGCCCTGTGGGCGTCTATTGTCATAGGCCCATGGAAATAAGCATTTTAACTACTGCAAGGTCATACTGTACAAACGCTAGAAAGCTACAGTACTGTCAGATATGTCAGTACATAAATGTCTGAACTGGCACTGGTTGTTGAGGAACAGATTGTGCTGCACAGTTATTCTATTCACGCCTCCAGCAGACTACAGCCCTAAACAGCCAACCTCCCGGTCTCTGCCTCCCTTACCCACACTGCTGAACAGCAGTGAAAAATACCATATAACATCAGACGTTCCTCTACATATGTAGGATAGAGATATGTGCTGGGTAATGAGTTGCACTCCGCAGTGGGCCATTAAAACCTATGTCAAAATAAGGAGATATATAAATAACACTGCGGTGCAATGGGCCGGCTGATATTCAGCAATTATTTCAGAGTAAATTTTCACTCAGTTGGCCAGTTGACCGTAAATGATAAAACAGAACATTTGAATAATTTTTCAGATAAGAGGTCCCTCTGTTAGGGGAATTATTTCAGTCGAGGACATTGGGTAGTTAGAGGAGATGTAATGAACATTTAGCAGCAGGACTGTTCAGAGCAGGGAAATCACTCCCTTACCAGTGTCGGCCCTGCATGGATTAAACACACAGTCCTAATAACACTGCCTAATTGAGATAGAAATAGGTTGGCCCATTCAATGTTGAGAATATACTTATATAAGCTATGTAATCTGAGGCTAGTAATTTAACTAAATGGAACAAAATAGAATTTGCTGTGAAAGTGGCAGCCACTTGTGCTTTACTTCCATAGTGTTTCCCATGCTGTTTTGAAAGGGCTTTACTATTATACCATCAAATTCATGAATTCATTTCAGATAAGATTAAATTCCTGTTTATGCATCAATTTACTTCTACCAGCAGTGGCGATTTTAGCATGTAGAGATCTATACAACACTAAACAATACATAACTTTGACAAACGGTGCCCACACAAGTCCCAACACCTTACCACTGCGACACCTGGCTATCAGCAGAGCCTTGTCTGGTAGTGAAACAGTTCATTCAGCCTAATTTACTGCCTTTAAAAAAAACAGCTGATATGGCTGACTTACTTAAACAAATGTGATTTCTACTGGCTTTTGAGATCTACAAACTATGGCATAAGGGGACGGCGAGCGGATAAGAGGCAATCCGTTAATGAGCAAGCTAGGACGGACGTAGTCAATATAACGATTTGTTCAGCACTTTCTAAATGTACCTTGACAGAATTCGGAACATAGCTGTTCTTACAGTATTCTCCCTGTACACCAAGTCAGAACCATAGCATAAATAGAGGCATATAAGCAGACAATGAAAGCTCTTACAATATTCTGATTACATTTCTCTAAAACAGGCTATACTGTAGGCTACATGTATGCCACCAAGTCAGAACAGTAGGTGAAATTAGAAGGGGAAAAGGGACCAAATTATTAGGGTGAGGCACATGGGCTACTAACAGCTTATGACACAACATACAATACCAGTCAGAAGTTTGGACACACTCATTCAAGGGTTTCTTTATTTTTACCATTTTAGACATTGTTGAATAATAGTGAAGACATCAAAACTGGGAAATAACATATGGAATCATATGGGCGGCAGGTAGCCTAGTGGTTAGAGCATTGGACTAGTAACAGAAAGGTTGCAAGATCAAATCCCCGAGCTGACAAAGTAAAAATCTGTTGTTCTGCCCATGAACAAGGCAGTTAACCCACTGTTCCTAGGCCTTCATTGAAAATAAGAACTTGTTCTTAACCGACTTACCTAGTTAAAAAAGTGTGAAATCATCCCTAACCATCTCAATTGGGTTGAGGCCAGGTCATCTGATGCAGCATGCCATCACTCTCCCCAAATAGCCATTCACAGTATGGAGGTGTGTATGAAAACAATTGAGTGGGACTAAGTGCAAACCAGATGGAATAGTGTTTCACTGCACAATGCTTTGGTAGCCATGCTGGTTAAGTGTGCCTTGAACTTGAAATAAAATCACCAGCAAGTCACACCTCCTCCATGCTTCACTGTGGGAACCACACATGTGGAGATCATCTTTTCACCTACTCTGCATCTCACAAAGACACTGTAGTTGGAACTAAAAATCTCAAATTGGGACTCATCAGACCAAAAGGACAGATCTCCATTGCTTGTGTTTCATTGCCCAAGCAAGTCTATTCTTCTTATTGGTGCCCTTCAGCAAGGCCTGACTCATGCAGTCTTCTCTGAACAGTTGATGTCTTACTTGAAATCTGCGAAGCATTTATTTGGGCTGCAATTTGAGGCCAGTAACTAATGAACTTATCCTCTGTAGCAGAGGTAACTCTGGGTCTTCCTTTCCTGTGGCGGTCCTCATGAGAGCCAGTTTCACAGTGCTTAATGGTTTTTGCGACTGCACTTGAAGAAACTTTCAAAGTTCTTGTAATGATGCGTATTGACTGACCTTCATGACAGTAAAGTAATGATGGACTGTCGTTGCTCTTTGCTTAGAGCTTTTCTTGCCATAATATGGACTTGGCCTTTTACCAAATAGCCCTATCTTTGTATACCACCCATACCTTGTCACAACACAACTGATTGGCTCAAACGCATTAAGGAAAGAAATTCAACAAATGTACTTTTAACAAGGTACACTTAATTGAAATGCATTCAAGGTGACTACCTCATGAAGCTGGTTGAGAGAATGCCAAGCGTGTGCAAAGCAGTCATCAAGGCAAAGGGTAGCTACTTTGAAGAATCTCAAATGTAACAACTCTTTTGGTTATTACATGATTCCATGTGTTATTTCATAGTTTCGATGTGCTCACTATTGTTCTACAATGTAGAAAACAGTAACAAAAGAAAAACCCTGGAATGAGTAGGTGTCCAACCTTTTGAGGTGGCGCAGTGGTCCTTTTTGGGCAAATTTTGTCATCAAAGACTGGCACTCTCTCGATTTATGGTGCGTTCAAGAATCATGATGATGTCAGTGATCTTCAGGTCGGTGCTCTAGGAAGAGGTCTGAGTTCCCAACTTCCAATTCTGAATTGGATAACCGTTCAAAAACGTATTTTCCCAGTCGGAGTTCCCAGTTGTCTTGAACTCACTGAAATTAGATTTCCCACTTCTGAGTTTCCAGTTGTTTTGAGAGCAGCAGATGTCATGCTGGATTGACACCATGGTCAATGCTGGATGTTTATCCTTTTAAGTTTGGAAAAGAGACCCTTAAACCCAGAAAGGGGACCACACACCCACTCCACTGAATAGCAGGTTAGTGATTACTTTGCGATGCTTGCAGTTAGCCATTGATTCATTCCAAACCACTCATTGTTGAATTTGCGACTTCCAACTTGTTGTGTAATGTTAATGTCCAATGAGCACTGATGTTTTATCTATTATTTTGCTTCATTATTTCTCTTCATATGACAAGGATTAAAAAGCGTATGCCAGTAGCTTGTCAACTTGATTCATGATGATGACTGCTAGCTTGCTAGCTAAGATTTTGAGAGTATAAATGTTAACATGATCAGTCCAATCAAGCTGCTGTAGATATAACGTGATTTGACAAAATGATCTGTAGCCAATGACCTTGGGCCTTCTTGGATGGGAACTTCTAATGTAACTACGGCAGCATCCAAGTGGCTTAAATTCTGAAGTTTCACCCTTAGATTTGGCGGTGACGTAGTGTCCCCATGAGTGACAGAACACTGAGCCAATCACGGCCCAACTAGAGAACATTACCAACCCCTATGCTCTATTTTCCGCCACAGAAAGCACAGAGCGAGGCTGAAGACACCTGCATTTTGGAGCTGCCTTAAGCAACAACACAAAAAGAGACCAAGTATGTATGTGGCATTATTAAAAAATGTTTTTACATTGTTTGCAAACTGATGTTACATGTATTAATGCCAAAATAACATGCAAAACAGGCATCAAATGAAAAAGAAGTGCTAGAAAAAAAAGGGGGGGGAGCGCCACGGTCTACCAGATCCCTTTAAATTAGGTTGTTGCGCATTGAAGACCATTCAAACAAACTACAAATGTTGGAAGACTACAAGGCTGTTCTAAAGAGGACTCAAGCAAACACTGGACGACAGGGTGGACAGATGGATGGCTATTGGTCCCCGACAGGTAGAATGGCAGCTAGGGGTTCTCTGTGGTGTTGGTGTGTAATGCTACCAGCAGGGAACGCTAGTCCTCACAGGAGGATCTGAGCCAATAACACTGGGATGACAGGTTGCTCTGTTGTCACTTTGGCAATGTAAACACATGTCCCATGCCAATGAAGCCCTTTGATTTTAATTGAATTGAGAGAAAGAACAGGAAAATGACACCCTATATAACACTTCTTTTGACCACCCAATTCCCTACATTTTATTTAACTAGGCAAGTCAGTTAAGAACAAATTCTTATTTTCAATTATGGCCTAGGAACAGTGGGTTAACTACCTTGTTCAGGGGCAGAACGACAAGTTTTACCTTGCAAGATCGAATCCCAGAGCTGACAACTTCTCGGTTACTAGTCCAAAGCTCTAACCACTAGGCTACCTGCCACCCTTATTTTGACCAGAGTCCATAGTTCTGGTCAAAAGTACACTATATAGGGAGAAGGGTGCCCTTTTGGACACAAACTATGCATCAACGACACCATGGCTTTTCTGTACTGTATTTTTCTCTTTCCTAATTGTTCTTGATGTGAATTAGCAGCGACATCAAAATGACTTCTTGGGGTGGTTGGTGATATAAGTGCTCACTTAAACTACTACAGTACTGATATACAGGGCTTTGGGCACCTGGAAAAGCGCTAAATAAATCAAGTCCATTATCATCGATAAGCAAGCAATCACACTAGGTACTGCTCTGTTACGCACACAGTATTTATTCCCTCACAGCCACTTCCTCTTGAGCCACCACCATTTTGGAGCCACAGTAGCAGAGATCTGGCAGCATATCTACCTGCCCACCACTGCAACTGGACATAGATTCCAGTGAGGAAATCAAACAGGGCACAACAAAGGAAAAAGGTTCCACTCAGCACGTAACACTCCACAGCTAGATACTGTACAGTCACACGTCCAGGTTTCAAATGGATTGAGGTGTCGCCATTTTAATGTTTCCCTGCTTTAGATCACAGCTATAATACACATTCAGTCATTGCAACCACCCACTGAAATGCACTTAACACAAAAACCCAGCAGGCAACAAAAAGTTATGCAACATATAGATTAATAACTATGGATAGTGTTGTGGGTTTAGTTAATTTCCGGTTAGATGGTGTTAATGCTAAAGCCTGGTTGGTACCTAACGGATGTTGAAGAGGCTGACGCTGAGGGTAATTATACTCTGTGTTTCAGCAGTTCCTTCACAGATATTAAGCTCAATGGCATGGGTGAGATGTCACGTAGTGACCCCTGCTGTGTGCTCTGTCCCCAGGGGTCTCCACTCCCTGCATGACCACCTGATGCCCCCCACTGGGCGCAATGTCTTAATCACTCGGGCTGAGAGACAGTGCTTCAATGTTTAGGTCTCGGGAGTCATCAGTTTGTGTGTTGCAGTCTGTGTACAGTGTGTGAGTGCGAGCTCAGGCTTCAAATTAGTGGAACGCTTTTATTTTGACAATGGATGTGTAGGCAGGGAGAGACAGTTTTACTGCTAATGACCCAGCGTTCACACACACACACACACAATGCCCATGTCTTTAGAATCATTATATTTTCTGCTTTGCAGACACCTTTACAACAGACAACCCTAAGGTTATTATGTCAATACAGCTAAGAACCTCACTGAGCTGAATGAAACACCCTTCCTAAGTGTACAGGAGACATACATTTCCACCGTCGTTAGCGGGTGAGGGGAGCCTACCAGAGTACCCCTACCTAATCGGAGTATACAGAAACCAGTACCCATAGCTAACCGGATTATGCAGAAACCAGTACACCTCTAGCTAACCCAGGAGGGTGATTCTACTAGGCCGATAACTGCCTGGTGTCACTACGCAAACAAAAACCGTGAGGATGATTACTGCAAAAGGTGCGTTGTCAACTCAGCAAAAAAAAAACAAAAACAAAAAAAAAAAAAAAAACTTAAGACCATGTATTTCAAAGATAATTCGTAAATATCCAAATAACTTCACAGATCTTCTTTGTAAAGGGTTTAAACACTGTTTCTAATGCTTGTTCAATGATACATAAACAATTAATGAATATGCACCTGTGGAACGGTCATTAGGTCCCTGCTCATTTGCGTGAACGTGCCTTAGGCATGCTGCAAGGAGGCATGAGGACTGCAGATGTGTCCAGGGAAATAAATTGCAATGTCTGTACTGTGAGATGCCTAAGACAGCGCTACAGGGAGACAGGACGGACAGCTGATTATACTCGCAATGGCAGACCACGTAACACCTGCACAGGATCGGTACATCCGAACATCACACCTGAGGAGACAGGTACAGGATGGCAACAACTGCCCAAGTTACACCAGGAACGCACAATCCCTCCATCAGTGCTCAGACTGTCCGCAATAGGCTGAGAGAGGCTGGACTGAGGGCTTGTAGGCCTGTTGTAAGGCAGGTCCTCACCAGACATCACCGGCAACAAGGTCGCCTATGGGCACAAACCCACCGTCGCTGGACCAGACAGGACTGGAAAAAAGTGCTCTTCACTGACGAGTCGCAGTTTTGTCTCACCAGGGGTGATGGTCAGATTCGCATTTATCATCCAAGGAATGAGCGTTACACCGAGGCCTGTACTCTGGAGCGGGATGGAGGGTCCGTCATGGTCTGGGGCGGTGTGTCACAGCATCATCGGACTGAGCTTGCCGTCATTGCAGGCAATCTCAACGCTGTGCATTACAGGGAAGACAGCCTCCTCCCTATGTGGTACCCGACGTGACAATGCCACCAGTCATACTGCTCGTTCTGTGCTTGATTTCCTGCAAGACAGGAATGTCAGTCTTCTGCCTTGGCCAGGGAATAGCCCAGATCTCAATCCCATTGAGCACGTTTGGGACCTGTTGGATCGGAGGGTGAGGGCTAGGGCCATCCCCCCCCAGAAATGTCCGGGAACTTGCAGGTGCCTTGGTGGAAGAGTGGGGTAACATCTCACAGCAAGAACTAGCACATCTGGTGCAGCCCATGAGGAGATGCACTGCAGTACTTAATGCAGCTGGTGGCCACACCAGACACTGACTGTTACTTTTGACCACCCAACACATTATTCAATTTCTGTTCGTCACATGTCTGTGGAAGTTGTTCAGTTTGTCTCAAGTTGTTGAATCTTATGTTCCTACAAATATTTACACATGTTAAGTTTGCTGAAAATAAACGCAGTTGACAGTGAGGACATTTCTTTTTTTGCTGAGTTTACAACTGAAACATTACCGTTAGTGAGGGTCAGAGAATGTGGTGATGAGGCTTGTGGAACCTTACATTGGCAAGGGGAGAAATGTCATGAACAATTTCTGTACTTCACTGGCGAACAAGTTGCTTGCAAAGAAACAAGCCTTGTTTGCGCCATGAACAAAGTGAGACGGAAGTTCTCTCCCTCAAAATAAGGGACCTGCACAGCCGTTGTACTCCACAATGGTGCTGAAGAATGACAAGACAACACTCACACTTTACCAAAGCAAGGCAAGAAAGAACGTTTCTGTCATGAGAATCATGCATCCGACAGTTGCAGTCGATGGGGACGCAAAGAGAGAACCGGAGACCGTTACACATTACAACCAAACAAAGCTATTGCTATGTCAATGTGAAAGTGACAAAGATGTGTCGACTGTTAGGACAAGGATAACAGATAATTGAAATACAACTTATATTAATTAAATTATTGCTTGGTGCCGATTTTCACTTTATCAAGCACACTTGCCATTAATGATGTTCAGGCTGGGCCTCCCGGGTGGCGCAGTGGTTAAGGGCGCTGTACTGCAGCGCCAGCTGTGCCATCAGTCCCTGGGTTTGCGCCCAGGCTCTGTCGTAACCGGCCGCGACCGGGAGGTCCGTGGGGCGACGCACAATTGGCCTAGCGTCGTCCGGGTTAGGGAGGGATTGGTCGGTAGGGATCTCCTTGTCTCATCGCGCACCAGTGTAGCCTCCGACACATTGGTGCGGCTGGCTTCCGGGTTGGGATGCGCGCTGTGTTAAGAAGCAGTACGGCTGGTTGGGTTGTGTATCGGAGGACACATGACATTCAGCCTTCGTCTCTCCCGAGCCCGTACGGGAGTTGTAGCAATGAGACAAGATAGTAGCTAATACAACAATTGGATAGCACGAAATTGGGGAGAAAAAAGGGGTAAATAAATAAATAATAAAAAAATGTTCAGGCTATATTCTGATGTTTTCATAATTTGACTGCGTCTTGGTAGTATTGTTTTTATTTTCTGTTCGTCACATGTCTGTGGATGTTGTTCAGTTTGTCTCAAGTTGTTGAATCTTATGTTCATACAAATATTTAAACATGTTAAGTTTGCTGAAAATAAACACAGTTAACAGTGAGGATGTTTCTTTTTTTGCTGAGTTTACAACTGAAACATTACCGTCTTAGTGTTGTTTGGTTTAACATGGCTACACACACACACACACACACACACACACCTTATTTTAAGTATTAAAGCATTTCATTTTGTTTATATTTGGCACATCTACTTCTATTTATCTCAGACAAATTAAATACTGGAGATGTTTACTTTACGATCATAGGAACGTCGCAAAATGGTGAACCATGACGTGCTACCTTGTCGCAGACCTCTCTCCCCTCCCTCGGATATGAAAAGCCAGCTGACATTTACTCCTGAGGTGCTGAGAGGTGCACCCTTTTTAACTTAAGGTATAGGGGGCAGCATTTTCACTTTTGGATAAATAGCGTGCCCAATTTCAACTTCCTGCTACTCATGCCAAGAATATAAGATATGGATATTATTAGTAGATTTGGATAGAAAACTGACGTTTCTAAAACTGTTTGAATAATGTCTGACTATAACAGAACGTATGTAGCAGGCAAAACCCAGAGCACTAACCGTTCAGAATTTTATTTTATTTTTTATTTTTTTATTTTAGGTCTCTGTTCAGTGAAATGTCATTGGGAAATAATATTTCTTAGGAACTTGTTCAGTTCCTACCGCTTCCACTGGATGTCACCAGTCTTTGGAATTTGGTTGAGGTTATTCATTTGTGCAATTAAGAAGTATGGCCATCTAGGAACTGCATAACACTGTTGAGAGTTGCGCAAGACTTGAAAAGTAGCTTGGTTTGTTGTCTTCCTCTATTGAACACAGATAGACCCGTCTTCAATTTGATTGATTATTAACGTTTAAAAATACCTAAAGTTGTATTACAAAAGTAGTTTGAAATGTTTTGGCAAAGTTTACAGGCAACTTTTGAAATATTTTGTAGTGACAATTTGGAAGCTGTTTTTTTCTGGATCAAACACGCCAAATAAATGGACATTTTGGATATATATGGACGGAATTAATCGAACAAAAGGACCAATGGTGATGTTTATGGGACATATTGGAGTGCCAAAAAAAGAAGCTCGTCAAAAGGCAAGGCATGTTTTATATTTTATTTTTGCGTTTCGTGTAGCGCCTGCAGGGTTGAAATATGCTACCCTCTTTGTTTACTGTTGTGCTATCATCAGATAATAGCTTCTTATGCTTTTGCCGAAGAGCCTTTTTAAAATCTGACATGTTGTCTGGATTCACAACGAGTGTAGCTTTAATTTAGTATCTTACATGTGTGATTTAAAGAAAGTTTGATTTTTATATATTTTATTTGAATTTGCCGTGCTGCATTTTCCCTGGCTTTTGGCCAAGTGGCCAAAGAAGTTAACCACTGATCATCAGTTCTTCAAGTATGAACATCTTGAAGAACTATCCCGCCTTAATGGTCATGTACTCTTATAATCTCCACCCGGCACAGCCAGAAGATGACTGGCCACCCCTCAGATCCTGGTTCCTGCCTTCCTAGGGAGTTTCCTAACCACTGTGTTTCTGCATCTGCATTGCTCACTCTTTGGGGTTTTAGGCTGGATTTCTATATAAGCACTTTGTGACATCTGCTGATAGAAAAATGGCTTTATACATATGTTTGATTGAAAGTTTAAACATTTTACTATTTTGTTTCGGTTTGCTTTATTTGTACATGACAATGTTATATTTGGAAGGGCTCCAGCTTCAATCTCTGCAGTCTTTTATACCCATTGACCCAAAACCATGCAACCAGTTCTGCACCTGAGAGGTCCAGCCCCCCCAGTGAGAAGGCTCTGGGGTGTGGAGGTGGATCGCAGCACACAGCCGAGTGAATCACACACACACATCCCCTACATATCCCTCGGGGAGAGGGGGGGGGGGGGGGGGCAGCCTGGTCACCTCGCTCTGGGATCAAAGGTGTGTGTCATTTTAATCAGGCAGCCCAGTGGGCGACCCCATTAATTCAATTCCATTTCATCAGCGGTGTGTTGGGTCACCAGAGGGGACAACACATTCCTGGGGTTCTCTGGACCAGCAGTAATCCCCTCTCTTAATGATTCGAGACCAGACACTAAACCCATCATTTCTTAGTGCCTGGCTGCAGTTGTTTTGCTAGGTCTTTGTAGGGATGAGTTGAAATACAGATTTGTTAAGTAATTCAAGCAATCTGACCCACCACCAATTAAACCAATGGCATACAGTAGGTGTACATATACAAGCACATGCGGTATTACAGGATCAAGTGGTGTAATTTAACACTAGAACCGCTGGGCCTCGAGGGACCCCCCTTTCAAGCTAATGGAGCAATCATTCGGACTTCAACATTCTAACAGTGTAATTAATACATGCTATCGCAAAAATAATTTATTAATGTCTTGGGTAACAATAAGATTAATTTTATTTCAAATAAAAATAGTAAAAACAAACCACTAAAAACACATTCAAGTGGTCAATCAATTGTATTAGTAGAGTGCCTTTGTTACAACTATGAAACAGAAAGCATAGGTGTTGGAACACGGCAACAGCTTATTTTTACAACGACAAAATTACAAATGAAATAAAAACAATACTACAACCAAGACGCAGTCAAATTATGAAAACATCAGAAATGCCAAGTGTGCTTGATAAAGTTAAAATCAGCACAAAGCAATAATTTAATTATTATAAGTTGTATTTCAATTATCTGTTATCCTTGTCCTAACAGTCGACACAAATCTTTGTCACTTTCACATTGACATAGGCTTACCTTTGTTTGGTTGTAATGTGTAACGGTCTCCGGTTCTCTCTTTGCGTCCCCATCGATGGCAACTGTCGGATGCATGATTCTCATGACAGAAACGTTCTTTCTTGCTTTGGTAAAGTGTGAGTGTTGTCTTGTCATTCTTCAGCACCATTGTGGAGTACAACGGCTGTGCAGGTCCCTTATTTTGAGGGAGAGAACTTCCGTCTCACTTTGTTCATGGTGCAAACAAGGCTTGTTTCTTTGCAAGCAACTTGTTCGCCAGTGAAGTACAGAAATTGTTCATGACATTTCTCCCCTTGCCAATGTAAGGTTCCACAAGCCTCATCACCACATTCTCTGACGCTTGCAAACCTGCTGCGGATCTTTTCCCAGATATGGAAAGCCTTTCAGCATGTACAATTACGCACGCTCTCACTGTGTAGCCTACTCCATCCATGTAGGTCAACGTAGACTGATAAGACTGCTTGGATTCGGTGGACTGATATCGGGTACACACCATTAAGATTTTAATTAGAATGGTTAAATTTCACAATTGGTGATTACATAATTATGCATCGTTCCCCTCGCTCATCAGCTCACCCATTCGCCCCATCATACTTTACTTAATGTATTTCATCTGTTGTTATACAGGATGGTGTGAAATTAGTTTCAGTATAGTTTAGGTTCAGATTCAAAGTAATTATCGGGGATGATTACCAAATGAACACTTTCAGCTGTTGGAAGAGTAGAGCAGGCCCTAAAGTCAGGGAAAGGTGGGGCAACCGGGGAAACCATAAAATAAAAAAAGTAAAACATGCCCTCCTAAAACTGGTTAGAACTCCAGTTCTGTTTGTGATAAAGATTCTAACAATGACAGTGTGTTATAGACTTATTCATGAAAAGTCAAGTATGACTTAAATGGCAGCATAAGACTTATTTTTATTAATGAGCAGTCAAAATACTGTAACTGCTTCAGCGGTTCTAGTGTTAAGTCTAATGACCAAACTCACAGCTAATATTTAGAGCAAAACTCTTGCTGTTCCAATACAGAAGATACATTGAAAATGACAAATACCCAGTGCTGTATCTGACCCTGAACAATTACTTTAACCATTCAAAATTCAACTTCAATAGCTCACAAATGGCTCAAATATAATTTTTAAAAAAGGATACATTTATTTAACAATCCTCAAACACCAAAATAGAGCTATACTATGCAATTACCATCAGTCTGAGACATTTTCTGACAAATCATCATAGATATTTCCATGTTTGTTTGAAAACGGTACACTCGACTGCATCAGATTACCAAGCCTCTTTTAGAATCCAAGAGGGAAACACTTACTCTGGTCTCTACCATGTAGGCTCAGCATTCCCCAAAAGTCAGAATGTTGAACAAACTTAATTTCAACTGCCGATTTTGTCCCTACATCAGCGGTAATTGGGACAAAATATCCACAGGGAAATGTTATCAGCCACACCTTCAGTATACTGGTCTGTATAGCAGTGCTTCGCAAGCGACAAACACTTGCACAATATGGCCGAGCATAGTACAACGTTGTCCCACGCAATCGGCAGGCGAATTTCCCAATCACTTCCAGTCGATTGCAAGGAAATGTGCGTTGGTCGACCACTTTTCGTTACATTCGGCTATTGTGCATCACGTGCAATGCCTCAGGAGAATGAATACATGCGGCCGAACCTACCGGCTCTGCAACATTTTCCTGTGGATAGCTCATTTTCACCTAGCACCATCAAAAGGACCAACCGCATGGACAACCGGTAAAGTATGTATAAATATTTAACATTCTGGCTTGTAGAAACCATTACATCTTTTTTTAGACCGACTTCTTTCAGACTGAATATCCATGGGGTAACCATGGTAACAGCCCGATGTTTAGGCAACAGATTTCCTAGTTATTTGGTATACAGCCTTTGTGGGTTGTTTTTCTCCTGACATCATTAATTGTTTATTGGTGCATTTGATATCTTACCATACCTTAGGTCTCTGGTGGATGGCGATTCTCATCACAGACAAATTCGATCTTTTGAGTATTCCCGTCTACACCTGCGAAAACAAAGTATTGGTGAGAAAAGGGAAATACACTCACCGACAATTAGCATCAGTCTCATGCCCCCATCATCCATCTATCCAAAATAGGTTTATTTCAAAATCAGACAGTTCACTCACAAATCAAATAACATTTTATTGGTCACATACGCATGGTTAGCAGATGTTAAATGCGAGTGTAGCGAAATACTTGTGCTTCTAGTTCCGACAGTGCAGTAATATCTAACAATTTCACAACTACCTCACACACACACACACGTGTAAAGGGATGAATAAGAATATGTACATATAAATATATGGATGTGCAATGGCCGTGCGGCATAGGCAAGATGGAGTAGACGGTATAGAGTACAGTATATACATATGAGATGAGTAATGTATGGTATGTAATCATTATATAAAGTGGCATTGTTTTAAAGTGACTAGTAATACATTTATTACATCCAATTATTAAAGTGGCTAGAGTTTGAGTCAGTATGTTGGCCTTGAGATTGAAAAACAGCTTCTGTCTCTCCATCCCAGCTTTGATGCACGTGTACTGACCTCGCCTTCTGGATGGTAGCAGGGTGAACAGACAGTGGCTCGGGTGGTTGTTGTCCTTGATCTTTTTGGCCTTCCTGTGACATCGGGTGTTTTAGGTGCCCTGGAGGGCAGGGAGTTTGCCCCCGGTGATGCGTTGTGCAGACCTCGCTACCCTCTGGAGAGCCTTATGGTTGTGGGCGGAGCAGTTGCCGTACCAGGTGGTGATACAGCCCGACAGGATGCTCGCGATTGTGCATCTGTAAAAGTTTGAGAGTTTCAGTGGAAAGCCAAATTTCTTCGGGCTCATGACCTTGACGAGGCAGTGTTGCGCCGTCTTCACCACGCTGTCTGTGTGGGTGGACTATTTCAGTTTGTCTGACGTGTAGGACGAGGAACTTGAAGCTTTCCAACTTCTCCACTACTGTCCCATCGATGTGGATAGGGGGGTGCTCCCTCTGCGGTTTCCTGAAGTCCACGATAAACTCCTTTGTTGATGTTGAGTGTGAGGTTATTTTCCTGGCACCACACTCCGAGTGCCCTCACCTCCTCCCTGTAGGCCATCTTGTCATTGTTGGTGGTAATCAAGCCTACCACTGTAGTGTTGTCTGCAAACTTGATGATTTAGTTGGCGACGTGCATGGCCACACAGTCATGGGTGAACAGGGAGTACAGGAGTAGGCTGAGAACGCACCCTTGTGGGGCCCCAGTGTTGAGGATCAGCGGGCTGGAGATGTTATTTCCTGCCCTCACCACCTGGGGGCGGCCCGTCAAAGTCCAGGACCCAGTTGTACAGGGCGGGGTTGAGACCCAGGGTCTCGAGCTTAATGGCGAGTTTGAAGGGTACTATGGTGTTAAATGCTGAGCTGTAGTCAATGAACATTAAGTATTTCATTATTACATTAGGTATTTCTCTTGTCCAGATGGGTTAGGGCAGTGTGATTGTGTCATCTGTGGACCTATTGGGGCGGTAGGCAAATTGGAGTGGGTCTAGGGTATCAAACGAGGGATGCTGTCTGGGCCAGCAGCCTTGCGAGGGTTAACACATTTTAAATGGTTTTACTCACGTTGGCCACGGTGAAGGAGAGCCCACAGGTTTTGGTTGCGGGCCGTGTCAGTGGCACTGTATTGTGCCAGGGAAACTAAACCCAAGCCTGGTTTGACATCATACACTACATGACCAAAAGTACACCTGCTCGTCGAACATCTCATTCCAGAATCATGAGCATTAATATGGAGTTGGTCCCCGCTTTGCAGCTATAACAGCCTCCACTCTTCTGGGAAGGCTTTCCACTAGATGTTGGAACATTGCTGCAGGGACTTGCTTCCATTCAGCCACAAGAGTTTGAGGTCTGGCACTAATGTTGGGTGATTAGGCCTGGGTCATATTTGGCGTTCCAATTTATTCCAAAGGTATTCGATGGGGTTGAGGTCAGGGCTCTGTGCAGGCCAGTCAAGTTCTTCCACACCGATCGACAAACCATCTCTGTATGGACCTCGCTTTGTGCACTGGGACATTGTCATGCTGAAACAGGAAATGGCTTTCCCCAAACTGTTGCCACAAAGTTGGAAGCACAGAATCTTCTAGAATGTCATTGTATGCTGTAGCGTTAAGATTACCCTTCACTTGAACTAAGGGGCCTAGCCCGAACCATGAAAAAAAGCCTCCTCCACCTAACTTTACAGTTGGCACTATGCATTCAGGCAGGTCGCATTCTCCTGGCATCTGCAGAAACCAGATTTGTCTGTCAGACTGCCAGATGGTGAAGCATGATTCATCACGCCAAATAACGAGTTGTCATTGCTCCAATGGCGGCAAGCTTTACACAACTCCAGCCGACGCTTGGCATTGTGCATGGTGATCTTAGGCTTTTGTGCGGCTACTCGGCCATGGAAACCCATTTCATGAAGCTCCCGACGAACAGTTATTGTGCTGAAGTTGCTTACAGAGGCAGTTTGGAACTCAGTAGTGAGTGTTGCAACTGAGGACAGACAATTATGCGCTAGGTGCTTCAGTACTCGGCAGTTCCGTTCTGTGAGATTGTGGCCTACCACTTCGTGGCTGAGCCGTTCTTGCTCCTAGGCGTTTCCTCTTCACAATAACAACACTTAGTTGACCGGGACAGCTCTAGCAGGGCAGAAATTTGACAAACTGGTTTGTTGGAAAGGAGGCATTCTATGACGGTGCTGTGCTGAAAGTCACATAGCTCTTCAGTACTGGCCATGCTACTGCCAATGTTTGTCTATGGAGATCGCATGGCTGTGTGCTCAATTTTATACACCGTCAGCAACAGGTGTGGCTGAAATAGCTGAATCCACTAACTTTTATTTTTTATAGTGTATAGTATAGTGTCCATTTTTTTATAGTGTCCATTGACCGCTTAAAGGGTAAAGAAACCGATGTTATCCCTTTAATCCACGGATAAAGCCAGCATTCTGTATGGGTGATGTAACTTAAATGTCTCTTGTGGAACGAACATGAAGGTTCTGTTTGGTAAACACCGGTGGCAGAGTTTGACAGCCAACACAATGTGATCTCATGATGTCATTCATCCCAGAGAGACAGGGGGCTGGTAATGGTTGGACACCAGGGTTGCTCTCTATGGCTAGACTCATACACTCAATATATTTTTTTATCGTTACGACAGAGCCTGGGCGCGAACCCAGAGTCTCTGGTGGCACAGCTAGCGCTGCGATGCAGTGCCCTAGACCACTGCGCCACCTGGGAGGCCTGCAATATTATTTTTGCGCTAGTTGGCTATATCTGCACCAAAATTCCAGTATTTTTCCTTCATAGCTTGTTCTCTTTTTAAAAATAGGGAGCAAATGTATTTATTTTCAGCCCTTTTATTTCCATGACTGATCAAAAAAACTCATGGCTCGGCCCCTCTGCAGCAGACATATGGTGAGCAATATGTTTGGAACATTGATTCGCAATAAAAATCAGTCTTGAATAGCAATACATATTAGAATCATGAGGTCCCTGGCAACTCCCAGCCCTAATACACTCCAACCCAAAAAGTTAAATATAATAGCATAGCAGAAATAAATGCTATTTGTAATACTTTAACCTAAAGCACAGTTAGTTATTATTAATATTTGCCTTCAATAATGCTAACTGATGGTAAGTAAACATTGGACAATCCCACTACCTAAAATGGTCATTTGTCTAAACACATGGACCTCATTGTGTCTTCATCACACCTCCATCTGCTGTTCAAAGCTGTGTTTGAGGTTATGGATCAGCCAAGCTAAAGATGTTGGAGATCTGGCAAATAAGAAGATATTACCCCTATCTCAACAGAGAAACGATCCAATTTTCCTCAAGAGGGGCCTTTTACTCATACACCTGCTAGAAAATGAAACAAAACATTTCCACGTGTTTCTTTGCCCCTTAGAAAGCCCTGGCTGGTTGATTTCCATTATGATGATTGAAAGGAATTTCAAATCTTGCACATTTCTACTTGAGGAAATATTTTAAAAAGTGGCTATAGATTTGAATATATTGCTTCTGGTATTTCAGAATTATTTTGTTGTTGGCCTTTTTCTCCCCAATTTCATGGTATCCAATTGGTAGTGACAGTCTTGTCTCATCGCTGCAACTCCTGTACGGACTCGGGAGAGGTGAAGGTCGAGAGCCATGAGTCCCCCGAAACACAACCCAAGCCAGGCCGCACTGCTTCTAGACACAATGCCCACATAACCCTGAAGCCAGCCGCACCAATGTGTCGGAGGAAATGCCGTACACCAGGCGAACGCGTCAGCATGCACTGAGCCAAGCCCACCACAGGAGTCTCTAGTGTGCGATGGGACAAGGACATCCCTGCTGACTAAACCCTCCCCCTAACCTGGACGATGCTGGGCCAATTGTGCGCCGCCCCATGGGTCTCCCGGTCGAGGCCAGCTGCGTTAGACCACTGCGCCACTCGTGAGGCCCATTTTGAAAATGTTTATTTCAGTGAGATTGATGTTAATTATGAGGTTATTAAATGTTTATTAAATTAAGCTTATCGTGCCTAATCACTTGAAATATTATAGAATATATTCCAGTTATACTATTCCTCATCTTGCTAATAATATTGCTATATTTACCATATCAGTTATTAAACATAAGTGCCCATATATACACTAAACAAAAATATAACTCAGCAAAAAACCTTAACATGTGTAAATATTTGTATGAAGATTCAACAGACAGAAACTGAACAAGTTCCACAGACATGTGACTAACTGAAATTGAATGTGTCCCTGAACAAAGGGGGGGGGGGGGTCAAAATCAAAAGTGACAGTCAATGCAGCTGGTGGCCACACCAGATAGTAAGTACTGCAGTGCATCTCCCCCTCATGGACTGCACCAGATTTTCCAGTTCTTGCTGTGAGATGTTACCCCACTCTTCCACCAAGGCACCTGCAAGTTCCCGGACATTTCTGGGGGGGAATGGCCCTAGCCCTCACATCTAACAGGTCCCTCAATGGGATTGAGATCCGGGCTCTTCGCTGGCCATGGCAGAACACTGACATTCGAACGAGCAGTATGGCTGGTGGCATTGTCATGCTGGAGGGTCATGTCAGGATGAGCCTGCAGGAAGGGTACCACATTAGGGAGGAGGATGTCTTCCTTGTAATGCACAGTGTTGAGATTGCCTGCAATGTCAACAAGCTCAGTCCGATGATGCTGTGATGCACCGCCCCAGACTATGACGGACCCTCCACCTCCATCCCGCTCCAGAGTACAGGCCTCGGTGTAACGCTCATTCCTTCGATCATAAACGTGAATCTGACCATCACCCCTGGTGAGACAAAACCGCGACTCGTCAGTGAAGAGCACTTTTTTCCAGTCCTGTCTGGTCCAGCGACGGTGGGTTTGTGCCCATAGGCGGGGATGTCTGGTGAGGACCTGCCTTACAACAGGCCTACAAGCCCTTAATCCAGCCTCTCTCAGCCTATTGCGGACAGTCTGAGCACTGATGAAGGGATTGTGCATTCCCGGTGTAGCTCGGGCAGTTGTTGCCATCCTGTACCTGTCCCGCAGGTGTGATGTTCGGATGTACCGATCCTGTGCAGGTGTTGTTACACGTGGTCTGCCACTGCGGGGGCGATCAGCTGTCCGTCCTGTCTCCCTGTAGCGCTGTCTTAGGTGTCTCACAGTACAGACACCGCAATGTATTGCCCTGGCCACATCTGCAGTCCCTCATGCCTCCTTGCAGCATGCCTAAGGCACGTTCACACAGATGAGCAGGGACCATGGGCATCTTTCTTTTGGTGTTTTTCAGAGTCAGTAGAAAGGCCTCTTTAGTGTCCTAAGTGTTCATTACTGTGACCTTAATTGCCTACCGTCTGGAAGCTGTTAGTGTCTTAACGGCCGTTCCACAGGTGCATGTTCATTAATTGTTTATGGTTCATTGAACAGTGAATGAAGATGAAGATCTGTGATGTTATTTGGATATTTACGAATTATCTTTGAAAGACCGGGTCCTGAAAAAGGGACATTTTTTTGCTGAGATTATATACACAATATAAGTATGACTGGGAATAAAGATATGTATCAGTTGGTCACAGATACCTTAAGATTTTGTATTTGTTTTAATCACAATGGGCATCAGGATCTCATCATGGTATCTCTGTACATTCAAATTGCCATCGATAAAATGCAGTTGTGTTCGTTGTCCATAGCTTATGCCTGCCCATACCATAACCCCACTTCCTCCACGGGGCAATGTGATCACAACGTTGACATCAGCAAACCAAACATGTGGCCTGCGGTTGAGGCCAGTTGGATGTACTACAAAATTCTCTAAAACGACGTTGGAAGTGGCTTATGGTAGAGAGAAACAGATTATGTGGCAGCAGCTCTGGTGGACATTCCTGCAGTCAGTTTGCCAACTGCACACATTGAGTTGTGTGACAAAACTGCACATTTCAGGTGGATGGATTATCTTGGCAAAGGAAAATGCTCACTTAAAGGGATGTAAACAAATTTGTGCACCATGGAACATCTTTTACTTCAACTCATGAAACATGGGATTAACACTTTACATGCTGGGTTTACATTTTTGTTCAGTGTATTATCTTCGCACATTTTACAGTATAACCATATGCTGAATGCTGCAATGCTTTTTTAAAAACTAAACAGAAAAGAAGCAGCAAAACTATAGTAAAATTGGTATTTACTGCCACTTTTTTGCCTCTACATGCATTATTTTATTAGAAAAAGGCACCCAAAAAAAGCCCGTAGGAAAGATGTTCACTTTGCCATGAAATTAGGGATGTTTTTCCATTACTCCTCACAAGATCATTAACTACCTCATTGACTTCTCCTTATAGATTTACATAGAGCCTCCTTTTGCTCCGAGCAGACATGAGCATTTCCTTAATGGATAAGTAACCTCATCCCCAGGCTTGAATTGCTGGCCCATAGAGCCTGGTACCACTATAGTGGGACTTGATAGGGGTGTGGTTAAAATCGAGGTGGGAGAGTGCGTGAGTGAGCATGTCACAGCTGTATAGATGAGACTTCAAGAAAATGGCAAATCAAAATATATGTGTTCTATCACATTGATCAGATTATTTTTGGGAAGCACAATTTGATTGAGTTCGGGCATATAAAGTTTAGTGAAACCTACTTCTAAAATACATACTTTGACTTGTTTAAATGACTTGTGCTGTTGGCGCTTTTGAAGTCCACAATGTAAGGGGAGGGTTATGCTAGATGGGAATCGACAGATCAGCCAATAAAAACTGGGGGTTCAGACAGACCAAAACTAGGAACTAACAGACAGACACACAGAGGAACTAACAGACAGACAGACACTGTATGAAAACAAAAGTCACATTAATAAAGACAAAATCACAGATTTATATATCTGTAAACTAGGATAAAATCACAGACCATCCTTGAGACATACATGTAATTTAGGCCTGTGTTAACTGAGATGCATGCTCATCTTTGATTTAACAACTGCTTAAACTACACAAGACACATTGCTCTATAAAATGAAAGAATAAAAAAAAAGTTAAATTGTCCTCCAGCATTATTTTACACAAGTCACTGTCATTCAATTCAAAACAGCACAGCAAAAAAAAAAAAATTGCCATGTAACCAATTACTGCTAAGATCTCAACAGGAACTCAAGCAATACTGGGCTCCCGCGGGGCGCAGCGGTCTATGGCTCCCGCGGGGCGCAGCGGCCTATGGCTCCCGCGGGGCGCAGCGGCCTATGGCTCCCGCGGGGCGCAGCGGCCTAATGCTCCCGCGGGGCGCAGCGGCCTAAGGTTCCCGCGGGGCGCAGCGGCCTAAGGTTCCCGCGGGGCACAGCGGCATATGGCTCCCGAGGGGAACCTATGGCTCCCGAGGGGCGCAGCGGCCTAAGGCTCCCGAGGGGCGCAGCGGCCTAAGGCTCCCGAGGGGCGCAGCGGCCTAAGGCTCCCGAGGGGCGCAGCGGCCTAAGGCTCCCGTGGGGCGCAGCGGCCTAAGGCTGCATCTCAGTGCTAGAGGCGTCACTAGTCCCTGGTTCGATTCCAGGTTATATCACAACCGGCCGTGATTGGGAGTCCCATAGGCAGCACACAATTGGCCCGGCATCATTAGGGTTTGGCCGGGGTAGGCCGTAAATAAGAATTTGTTCTTAATGGACTTGCCTAGTTAAATAAAGGTTCAATTAAAAAAATACATCTAGTTTAATGATCAATGGATTAAAATAACTATCTGACTGAGAAACAGACTTTCAGGCATAATACATACATTTTAATGGAATTTCTCAATCACCAGAGACCAATTAGGGTTTGAGAGATAGATTATTAAATGGTGGGTCTAACTTGGCCAGCCACTGACTTAATTTGAGACAAGCTGCCGGGGTTGATTTAAGTGTTTCAACTGTTATCACTCTACAAAAAAGTTCAAGGCCCAAAGCCTTCGCACTCAAATTCAAACAGAACCTGAAGATTCAGAGGGGACACAGAATTGTAAGCGCTTTCTTTTTCTGACAACACAAATACATTGTGTCATTGATCTTGATTCCTACACATTACAGAGAGAGTAAATGCTGCGTATTAGTCTTCTGTACTTGTCAACCAAATGGCTCTTGGCTAACAGCCTTAGGGACAGCAGAGGGATTTTTCTAGTCATATCAAAAGGCTACTATTACAAAGACCAAAGAATGTGTTCAGAGAGAGGAATGAATACCCTACTAATGTTGTGAAAATAGAAATGTTTTCCTCAGAGGGCTATAGCGTTACACACCAAAGGGCCACAGGCATCAGAGACGAGATGTCTGCTAATCATGGCCAAAGCTTTCTATTAAATAAAGTCAAATAAATTCTATTAAAACCAGGGTCAGTTCTACGATCAGAAATATGTTGTTTTCCTTTGAAGAAAGTGAATAGGGGTTATACATACAGGGCATACAGGTTCCATAGAGACTTTTAGACCATTTCTTTGTCTGCTACACCATGGTACACAGTGGCCTGTGAAGGATGCTGAAGTAACTGTGTTTGGAATGTGCAACTTTGTTTCACCAATATCATATTTTCTTTCATTCCAGACATTTGTTCCATTTTCACATTCATAATTGTGCAGCCTTCCGGCTGCATATTTTAAATGAATGTGGCAACATACCACTTTCTCCACTGCACTGTTCATAGTTTATCAATAACACACCGCTTCTATGGAGACACTCACCTGAGCATTTCAGTAAACAACTTTTCTATACATTGCTAGATGCTTAATGTTATTTAGAACAAGTAATGAACACCGTCATCATTCACTAGATAGGTGGCCTACTCAGCATTGGCAGCATACCGCACGGCAAGTAAATCACAAATGAAAAACATCAGCTGGATGTGTTAGAAAATGGTAAATGGCCAATTTGATTCCATTGCTAAGTACATGGCGTAAAATACAAACACAATGCAAATACAGAGTATTAAAGGACTCAGACCACACACACAACCCGTGGACCCATGATTTATGTATCCTCTTAACTCGAGCGACCTTTACACTCCTACCCTGCATGAGTATGGAAATAAGGTATTGCTGCAAGTCACTTATGTACAGTATACTTCCATTAGCTATAAGCTAGTTAGGAAATACTTTAACTATAGAGATGAGTTTGTAGTTTCATGGGAGACTGAGCAGGGCTGTTTGAAGAGGAGGCCATCTTATTCACCTGTCCACTAAACAAAATGTCCCTTCTTAGGATTAATAACAACTACTAGTATTGAGGCAAGGACATCCTCTCCATCAGTGTAGTAATAGTAAAGTACTGTAGACTATACTACTACAAAGGGGATGTCCTTACCTGAAAACTGAAGAGATGGTAACACCTAAGTGGGCATGCAACAAGAGCAGGTGTTGGATACTTATATTTGCTGTTTGCTACAGTACATTGCAGTCAATGATACCCATATTGCTTAAGTCAGTCACAAAACTGAAATAGTTTACGCAATGCTCCCAAGCCTAATCTGATTTGTCCTGCTCTTACCCTCACCTCATTGGTACAAATCATATTTGACTAGTTTGCAGTTCCCCTAAGCAATGATATGACGGATCCAGTTAGTCTAGTATCCGAAACAGCAGCAAAAAGTCAAACATTTACTCATGACATCCTGTTTCTGTGGACCATTTAACCCAACTGTCTGTCCTACTAAACTAATCAACTATTCTTCTATTAGGTCAAGTTGGACTGCTGTGATCCCACAAATAGGCCATGATATTGTCAATTCATGGATGGCCAATTCATGGGCCTGGGTAGTGGATTTTGGATTGAAATGAGTTTGTGACTTGTTCCGGTGACTGGTAAAGGATGTGTGATGGTGGCGGCCTGGGTAATATCAGGTTAAGTCTGCCTGCAGGAAGGAGGAAAGGAGGCTGGCATGAGAATGACCCCTCCACCTCAAGACTGATTCGCTAGGCCTCTCTCTCTCACTCGCTCACACACAGCTCCCACCAAGCACCTCCTGAAGGCACATTCAATTATTCAATTTTAGATAAATTACATAACACTGCTGTACCCCTCTTAAGGTCCAGCCAGTATTCTCTCTCCTCTCAAACATCTTCCTTCTCTTAAAACGCATACAGAGCACACATTACTCAGGAATAGATTTTAATATTTCATTATGGACAATGTTTATTCCAAAGCAGCGACAACCTAATAAAACACACCTTATTAAAAAGAGACAGTGTGGTCTATAAAGGAGATAGACACCAGGGGAACAGTATAGTTGCAGTCACAGGCTAACATAAATAAAGACAACAAGATAGAGTTGAAAGCCACACTCTGAAAGACCCTCAAAGAGTGGGTCATCAACATTCTTTTGCATTTTTCTTTTACAATGGAGCCAACACCAATAATTTGGACACTGGACATCTTAGACTGTGGCTTTAATGGGAGTCTTTATTAATAAACAAAGGATGGCGAGCTAGCCAGGATTTTAGATTTTTTTATGTCCACCAGGCAGTGTCCCAGGACACCAGCTCTCTCTCTCATGTGTGGAGTTAGTAAGCCATGTCATCATGTGAAGCTAACGAGTTTAACCTGCCCTCCGATGAGACCGCTCACCGCAAAGCAGGGTCACAGCTTGCAGGGGACTTCTTACAAAAGGCCCAGTTCCAAACCAAAAGGGCCAGTAAGTAAGTATTTCACCGTAGTCTACACCTGTTGTTTACGAAGCATGTGACCTTTGTCTTTGGGCTAAACTTCGATTTGATTTTGATGATTTGATTTAGCCTGGACCCAGATCTATAAGTGCTTTAGCCTGGGCCCAGATCTATATGTGATCTGTAGGCCTATAGTGCTTTAAACTTTGACTATGGTTGTCATACCATGTGTGGATGTAACTGAATAGAATGGTTTGTACTTGTCGTGGACCAACGCCACCACTCGTTAAGAGGGTGCAACAGTGTCTCTACTTCCTAAGGAGGCTGAAGAAATTCAGCATGCCGCCTGGGTCCTCTCCAAATACTACCACTGCACCGTCGAGTGTCCTGACCAAATGCATCACAGCCTGGTACGGGAATTGCTCCGTCCACGATTGCAAGGCCCTCCAGCGGGTGGTGAAGACGTCCCAGTATGTCACTGGGACAATGCTCCCACCCATCCGGGACATTACTCAAAACGGTGACTGAGGAAAACACACAGCATCAAGGACCTCACACCACAGCCACAAGCTTTAGTCTCCTCTGATTCTCCTCATCTTAGCACACACCCACACAATGCATTCGGAAAGTATTCCGACCCCTTGACTTTTTCCACATTGTTACGTTACAGCGTTGATCTAAAATTGATTTAATACAAATTTTTTAAAAATCGTCAAATCTACACACAATACCCCATAATGACAAAGTGAAAACAGGTTTAGAAATGTATGCAAATGTATTACAAATAAAAACAGATACCTTATTTACATAAGTATTCAGACCCTTTGCCATGAGACTCAAAATTGAGCTCAGATGCATCCTCTTTCCATTGATCATCCTTGAGATGTTTCTACAACTTGGAGTCCACCTGTGGTAAATTGAATTGATTGGACATGATTTGGAAAGTCACACACACCTGTCTATATAAAAGGTCCCCCAGTTGACAGTGCATGTCAGAGCAAAAACCAAGCCAAGATGTTGAAGAAAATGTCCGTAGAGCTCAGAGACATGATTAGGTGAGGCACAAACTGAGCAATTGGGGGAGAAGGTCCTTGGTCAGGGAAGAGACCAAGAAGCCGATGGTCACTGACATATCACCACAGAAAAACTCTGGCGCTAAAAGAAACTTCCAGAAGGACAACCATCTCTGCAGCACTCCAGGAATCAGGTCTTTATGGTAGAGTGGCCAAATGAAAACCACTCATCAGTAAAAAGGCACATGACAGCCTGCTTAGAGTTTGCCAAAAGGCACCTAAAGAACTCTGACCATGAGAAACAAGATTCTCTGTGGGTGTTTTTCAGAGGCAGGGACTGGAAGACTAGTCTGGATCGACACAGATGAACGAAGCAAAGTACAGAGAGATCCTTGAAAACCTGCTCCAGAGCGCTCAGGACATCAGACAAAGTTATCCTCCAATAGGACAACGACCTTTAGCACACAGCCAAGACAAGACAGGAGTGGCTTCGGGACAAGTCTCTGAATGTCCTTGAGCGGCCCAGCCAGAGCCCGGACTTGAACCCAATCGAACATCTCTGGAAATACCTGAAAATAGCTGAGCACTCCATCCAACTTTGTTTTACCCCTTTTTCATGGTATCTTATTGGTAGTTAATCTCATCGCTGAAACTCCCATACAGACTCGGGAGAGGCGAAAGTCGAGATCCGTACGTCCTCTGAAACACAACCAAGCCGCACTGCTCCTTGACACAACGCCCACTTAACCCGGAAGCCAGCCACACCAATGAGTCGGAGGAAACACCGAACACCTGGTCGATGGGATAAGGACATCCCCGCCGGCCAAACCATCCCTTAATCCGGACGACGCTGGGCCAATTGTGCGCTGCCCTATGGGACTCCCGGTCATGGCCAGCTGCAACAAAGCCTGGACTCAAACCCAGAATCTCTAGTGGCACAGCAATCACTGTGATGCAGTGCCTTAGACCACTGTGCCACCTGGGAGGCCGACCCCATCCAACCCGAGAGCTTGAGGGTCTGCACAGTAGAATTGGAGAAACTCCCCATATCAAATGGTATCTGTCACATGCGCACAACGGTACAACCTTACAGCAAAATACTTACTTACAAGCCTTTAACCAACAATGCAGTTAAGAAAAAGTGTTAAGAAAGCATTTACCAAATACAGGTGTGCCATGCTTGTAGTGTCATACCCAAGAAGATTCGAGGCTGTAATAGTTACCAAAGGTGCTTCAACAAAGTACTGAGTCAAGGGTCTGAAGGGTCTGAATACTTCTGTAAATGTGATCAGTTCTTTTTGTTTTTTTGCTTTGTCATTATGGGGTATTGTGTGTAGATTGATGAGAAAAAGGCTGTAATGTAACAAAATGTAGTCTGAATACTTCCAAATTCATGACACACACAAGAACTGCTGCTACCAGACTCTTGTAATACTGCTCAGTTTATACACTGCCCCCCCCATCCCCAATACACATGTAAATATTGTACCTTCCTGTACTATACTTATGCTAAAATGTTTATTCTATTCTGAGACATTTACTTAATGTTCGAATTCTTATATTTTTCAAATCCACATGAAGTGAAGAGGCTAGGGGTAAAAACCCAGGACTTGGTTTGCAATTGGTTGATAGTCTAATCAGTGTAGCATTTGGCCCTGACACCCAGGTTGCCAGCCTGCTAGTTTAGAGGCTAATGAAGCCAAAGCATATTGAGGGGAGGGGAAGGGTAACATTGGAGCTAGCTTCTGGAGGGGATACCAAATAACCCATGACAACTATCTGAAAAAGCCCAAAGTAACAATGCCTGCTCAATGGAATACACCAAGGCAGAGCTAAAAATATCTACAGGCTGGCTGGAGCCTATATGGATGAAAATAAGCTGTTTCACTTAGCATCCATTGCATTGTTCCCATCATATAAATCATAGATTACAGAAAATAGGCTAAATCAATTCCAGGCCATCAGCTGCCAAGGGTAAATCCATTTCAATCACTTTTTGACAGCACCCCTTTTGATTTAAACAAAACCTTCCATACATATTTGCCCGAAGTGCTCAGAACATGTTTTTTTAGACCTGAAGTTGACTTATTTCACATACCCCACCATACACTCATAGAAAAAAAAAGTGCCATCTTGAACCCCAAATTGTTATTTGGCTGTCCCCATAGGATAACCTTTTGAAGAACCCTTTTTGGTTCCAGGTAGAACCTGTTCCACAGAGCGTTCTACATAAAACTCAAAAGGGTTCGACCTGAAAGCAAAAATGGTTCTCCCTGGAACCAAAAACGGTACTCCTATGGGGACAGCCGACCTGGAATTTGCTCAGTGGCACAAAAAATGTGAGGGAACATTGCACATGACCATTAAGTTGACATTTGATGGTGGGTGGACCAGCGGGTCATCTTTGTGGTAGTAATTATAAAAATTGTAAATGAATAAAGGTTAAAACGTTAAATTGCCGTCGCCTGAAGTAGGGCTGTTAGGGTGACCGCCATTACCACCACACCACCAGTCACTAGTCTTGACCGCAGTCATATTACATTTGACCATTGCAGCTGGTCATTAGTAGCCTACCAAACTTGCTAATGGCAATTCACTAATGGCTTGGTACTCAGCTCTATTGTCCCTCTAATAATCCATTCATCAAATCGACAGTGCTCTCGGGAAGTATTCAGACCCCTTAATTTTTCCACATTGTTACGTTAAAGCCTAATTCTAAAATTGATTAAAAATAAATACATCTGCACAGAACACCCCATAATGACAAAACAAAAAAAGTATTGCTAATTCATATATATATATATTTTTTAAATCTGAAATATTACATTTAGATAAGTATTCAGACCCTTTACTCAGTACTTTGTTGAAGCACCTTTGGCAGCAATTACAGACTTGAGTCTTCCTGGGTATGACGCTACAAGCATGGCAGAACTGTATTTGGGGAGTTTCTCCCATTCTTCTCTGCAGATCCTCTCAGGATCTGTCAAGTTGGATGGGGATTGTTGTTGCACAGCTATTTTCAGGTCTCTCCAGAGATGTTCGATCAAGTTCAAGTCCGGGCTCTGGCTGGGCCCCTCAAGGACATTGAGACTTGTCCTGAAGCCACTCCTGCATAGTCTTGGCTGTGTGCCCCCACCATGCTTCATCGTAGGGATGGTGCTAGGTTTCCTCCAGACGTAATGCTTGGCATTCAGGCCAAATAATTCAATCTTGGTTTCATCAGACCAGAGAAACTTGTTTCTCATGGTCTGAGAGTCTTTTGGCAAACTCCAAGCGGGCTGTCATGTGCATTTTACCTTGGAGTGGATTCCGTCTGGACACTACCATAAAAGGCCTGATTAGTGGAGTGCTGCAGAGATGGTTGTCCTTCTGAAAGGTTCTCCCATCGCCACAGAGGAACTCTGGAGTTCTGTCAGCGTGACCATCGGCTTCTTGGTCTCCTCCCTGACCAAGACCCTTCTCCCCCGATAGCTCAGTTTGGCCGGGCGGCCAGCTCTAGGAAGAGTATTGGTGGTTCCAAACTTCATCCACTTAAGAATGACAGAGGTGACTGTGTTCTTGGGGATCTTCAATGCTGCAGTCATTTTTTGGAACACTTCCCCAGATCTGTGCCTCAACACTATCCTGACTCGTGACTCTACGGACAATTCCTTCGACCTCATGGCTTGATTTTTGCTCTGACATGTACTGTCAACTGTGGGACCTTATATAGACAGGTGGGTGCCTTTCCATATCATGTTCAGTCAATTGAATTTACCAAAGGTGTTCTCCAAGTTGTAGAAAAAGCTCGGATGATCAATGAAAACAGGATACATCTAAGCTCAATTTCAAGCCAAGCTTGTAATCACTGACAAAGGTGCTTCAATAAAGTACTGCGTAAATGGTCTGAATACTTATGTAACCGTGATCAGTTTGTGTTTTTTTTAAATACATTTGCAATAATGTCTAAACCTGTTTTTGCTTTATTATGGGGTGTGTAGATTGAGGGAAAAAAAACTTGTATAAATTTTAGAATAAGGCTGTAACGTAACAATGTGTAAAAAAGTCAAGGGGTCTCAATACTTGGAGGGTACTGTACATCAGATTTCCTCTGCCACTGCATATAATTGGAAACTGATGGGCTGATTTAGCTGCACAAGAATGTAAACCCTCTAAATGTAGCCTAACAAATCCTGAATCCCCCCAAAATCTAAATGGTATGCGCTTAATACAGTGGAGTTAGTGTCAAAACAATATACATAACTATTATTATTGCATACACCTTCTTAAAGATCAAGGTATTTAAATTCACGTAAGGGATGCTTTTTTCTTCTTCTTTGTTTTGATAAAATTGGAGGTAGGCTATTTTATGTACATAAAACACATTGGCTGCATCCTTGCAGCAGAGATAGTGCCCCTGACGCAGTCTGTGGTTGTTGGGCATTCAGGGTTGTGTCACTGAGACCATTCTAGTCTCTGTAGTCAAACCGCAGACTTTTAGTGTTATGATACCAGTGCCACAACCCCCCGGAGCTCCTGTGCGAGAGAGGGCAGCTGAAGAGACTGCCTTTCATGGTTCACTGGTTTCTAAAGAGGCTTGCGAAACCACACAGCTAGCTTGTGGCCTTTCGCCCCCATCTACATTAGCAAGTATATTACCCTTCACAATAGTCTCCATTGCTAGTTAAATATTCTGCATACTCATCCACAGTGAATATCACCATAGCTGAATGAGCGGTGCTGAGGGCTGAAGGAGAGGTCTTGGGATAAAAACATTCAGAGCGAGAGAGAGATAAAGATTGAAGTCCCATTTGGCCTTTTGCTCTAACGCCTCGCCGTACTCTTTTGTTTGCACTGGCAGCCATATAAAGTCAGTTTCCCCAACGTGTTTATCTGACTGTTGGTACAGCAGTAGCATGCTCTTGGTTTTTAAAACCTTGTACGGTCTAAGCCTGGCATTGCTACTGGACTCCAAGGGCAAAGACAAGGAGTAATATAAATACATTTTTAAAAAGACAGAGGGGATCCGGCTTCTGTCCGGGAGAGGGATTATTCCATTCCTGTTATTTCTTCCACTCACTAATAACCAATAAATTGAGATTTTTTTAAAATTTGAATTTTTAAATACAATCAAGCAATGAGAGTAGCCTAATCCTTCTCCAAATGTTCTCCCTGTACCTAGAGAGCTAGTGTGTCACTTTCCTCTATGTCACTATGTCACTGTGAGCTAGTGTGTTAAATACAATCAAGCAATGAGAGTAGCCTAATCCTTCTCCAAATGTTATCCCTGTACCTAGAGAGCTACTGTGTCACTTTCCTCTATGACAATCGACATAGGTCTTACACAGTATCCTCTATCCATAATCTGTTTTCTCCATTTTGTCTTTACCAGTAAGGTTTTTGAAACAGCAAAAATTATTTGATTGTTCCAAGTCCACAACAATGCTTAAACCACATCAGGAGACCAAATTTGGGGTCTGGGAAAACCTAAGACATTTAGATTTTTGGTTGTCGTTACCCTTTAATTCAACTGTGCACCAGCCAGAGACCGTTTGGTTAGCAATATTCCTGGAGTGCTCATGTGACTGCAGATTTTACAAAAAAGACTGGATTGATGAAAATAATCATGATATAAATTCTGCCAGGTAGGCATAGGTTACTATGTATACTGAACAACAAAAAAATACAAACACTACATGTAAAGTGTTGGTCCCATGTTTCATGAGCTGAAATAAAATATTCTAGAAATGTTCCAGACGCACAAAAAGCATATTTCTCACAAATTTTGTGCAGAAATGTGTTTACATCCCTGTCAGTGAGCATTTATCCTTTGAGAAGATAATCCATCCACCTGACAGGTGTGGCATATCATGAAGCTGATTAAACAGCATGATCATTATACAGGTGCACCTCTAGCTGGAGACAATAAAAGGCCACTCTAAGATGTGCAGTTTTGTCACACAACACAATGCCACAGATGTTTCAAGTTTTGTGGGAGCATGCAATTGGCATGCTGACTGCAGGAATGTCCACCAGAGCTGTTGCTAGAGAATTTAATGTTAATTTCTCTACTATAAAAGCCGCCTCCGAAGTCATTTTAGAGAATTGCAACTGCAGACGAAGTGTAAGCATGCCAGCCCAGGACCTCCGCATCCGGCTTCTTCACTTGCGGAATCAGAGACCAGCCACCAGGACGGCTGATGAAACTGAGGAGTATTTCTGTCTGTAATAAAAGCCCTTTTGTGGATAAAAACTCATTCTGATTGTCTGGGCCTGGCTCCCAAGTGGGTGGGCCTATGCCCTCCCAGGCCCACACATGGCTGCACCCCTGCCCAATCATGTGAAATCCATAGATTAGGGCCTAATGAATTAATTTCAATTGATTGATTTCCTTATATGAACTGTAATTTAGTAATTGAGAACCTTTCTATCTTTCAGAAGATGGTTGTCATTAGCATCATCGCTATCGGCTACACAAAGTGGTAGACGAACGCGCACACACACGGGGGTATTCCTGAGCCCTTACCTTTTCAGAAAGTAGAAGGAAAATACTTATCACAGATTTGTTCATGTTTTATGATAATCTTTGGCAAATTAATGGATTTTCTAATTCGTTTAATACATTTAGTTGACTTCATACTAAGTTCAATACATTTCTGAATATTGTTGAATTCTGTTTTAATGTCTGAATTCCGTGATTCCGTTCACAATGCAGATTTTTTTTTTAGGGCCTGTCGTGCCAAATACTCTCACCCTGCCAAAAAAAAAAAAGAATTGTCCCCTCCCACTGCGTCACAATGGGATTCGATGAGTTCTAGCTTCCGTTGCTACTACGGCTGTTGCTAGAACTTGCAAAATTCTGACCAGCCTAAGTAATGAACCAAAGCATCCATTGCTATGCTGGTTGCTTAGCTCTATTATTACCTCGTAGTGGTCACGGAAGACTTGGGCAGTTCTAGTTCACATCATAAGCGCTCAGTCTGCGCGAAAATATTACCTCAGAATCGCTCTCCAAGGACGGTGTTTGACTGACTACCCAGTGCTTCAGAAGAACGAAAAGACTGGAAGAAGAACACTTCTTTACCATATAGTTGTCTATATAAGAAAATATTGTTATACATGAATAAATAAGATGTTTTTAGATTAACATTGCTTTCTACTGTACTTATTAACCCCAGGCTGCCTAGTCAGCTAGCTAGCTAGCTAGCCAGACAGTTTTATTTAGCCAACGCTAGAAATTCAGGGTATGTAAAAAATAAAAACTAAGCAAATCAGTTAAATTCTTATTTACAGTGACGGCGTACCCCGACCAAACCTGGACGACGCTGGGCCAATTGTGCACCGCGCTATGCACCGCGCTCACAACCGGATACGGGTAAGAATGAAGTAATATTCTCTAACACTTTAATATGTTAGGGGTGGACCTCATCGAACCCTTCACAATATTCAGGAATGGCAAAAGCTGGCATCTGACGGCGACCAATCACGTTACCAAGTGGGTGGAGGCAATGATCATTAAGGTCAGTAAAGGAAGAGAATGTGCTTAACTCCAAATTCCCTTCTGTAACCCATTAAAAAGGGTTATTGGAACTAATATTCCTAATATTAAGCACATTACTTCTATTTAAAACATGGCTGGCGTGAAAATGACCCACGAGGAAAAGAATCCTTCATTCACCATTTATGTATTTTTCCCGTTGCCCCTGTTGAGACAGGCGCATAATAATGGTCCATTTAAAATAAATAACTCAATTCTCACAGATATTATTTAGTATATGTAAAGACCAGATTAAATCAAGAATAGTGTGATGGGTGGCAATATTAGCTTATCACTTGTGAATGCCTTAAGCTAGGCATCAAACAGCGCATGCTTTTTTGTGCAACTTTCTCAAATTATAGTCGCACACCTCATGTAGCCTAGCCTATAGGTTTTGATAAGGTTTGTATCACAACTAAAGTGTCCAAATAACTTCTTAAAATTAACCACATTAATCCGCTTTACAACCGGTGTAGAGCCTAACTGGCATACATATGCAGCGCTTGAGTTTCAAGTTTGGGGAAGATAATTTTTCACCATAAAAATGCACCTTCATAATAAAAGCATTACATACAAATCGCATGTGTGGTCACTTTTTAGAATGGTGTTTTCCTGCTAATGGAACATCCCTGCTTATAGCCTACTGGGGCGGCAGGGTGGCCTAGTGGTTAGAGCGTTGGACTAGTAACCGGAAGGTTGTGAGTTCAAACCCCCGAGCTGACAAGGTACAAATCTGTCGTTCTGCCCCTGAACAGGCAGTTAACCCACTGTTCCCAGGCCGTCATTGAAAATAAGAATTTGTTCTTAACTGACTTGCCTGGTTAAATAAAGGTAAAATAAAATAAATAAAATACTACAGTGTGCGCATTGTTGTGCTTATAATGTGAAGAAATAGCCTAATAGTTTGTCATCAACATTTTAAGCTAAACGTTCTCAGGCTCATTGCTTAAAAAGTTTATGCTAGTGGTTTTATTAATTTAGGATCTATCACATCCCACAACTATCCCAGACTATGTTTGGAATATTTATTTCTCGCACAGAATAGGTCAACTTTTGTACTATGCAGGATAGTAGATTGACATAGGCTAGTGCTTTTGCTGTTCGTTAGGCCTACTCATCTTGTTGGAATACTGTAAAGCTCGCCGCCATTGGACTCTGGAGCAGTGGAAATGCGTTCTCTGGAGTGAGGAATCACGCTTCACCATCTGGCAGTCCGACAGACTAATCTGTGTTTGGCCAATGCCACGAAAACGTTACCTGCGCCAATGCATAGCACCAACTGTAAAGTTTGGTGGATGAATAATGGTCTGGGGCTGTTTTCATGGTTTAGGCTAGGCCCCTTAGTTCCAGTTAAGGGAAATCTTAATGCCACAGCATACAATGACATTCTAGATGGTTGTTTCTAAAACTTTGTGACAACAATTTGGGGAGGGCCCTTTCCTGTTTCAGCATGACAATGCCCCCATGCACAAAGTGAGGTCCATACAGAAATGGTTGGTTGAGATCTGTATGAAAGAAATTGACTGGCCTGCACAAAGCCCTGACCTAAACCCCAAGTCCCTACAGGAATGTTCCAACATCTAGTGGAAAGCCTTCCCAGGAGAGTGGAGGCTGTTATAGCAGCAACAGGAGGACCAACTCAACACTAACATCTTGGGTAAGGGGCAGTATTTTCACATCCGGATGAAAAGGTGCCCAAAGTAAACTGCCTGTTACTCAGGCCCAGAAGCTAGGATATGCATATGGTAGATTTGGATATAAAACTCTAAAGATTCTAAAACTGTTAAAATAATGTATGTGATTATAACAGAACTGATATGGCAGGAAAAACCCTGAGGACAAAACATCCCAGTTTGTTTATTTTTAGAAGAAAAAAATTCTGCCTACCACTATTTTCAATGGCTGTCACTATTATAAGCGCATGAATGAGAGCGCGTTCTTTGGTATTTTTCTCCGGTAAAGACTAACGATTCTCCGCCTTAAATGTGATCGTTTATTTACGTATTAGGGTACCTAAGGTTTGATTATAAACGTTGTTTGACTTGTTTATTAGTAACGTTTGGGATTCATTATGTATGCATTCCGATGGAGGGAAACTGGGTGGATTATTGACTGAAGCGCACCAGCTAAACTGAGTTATGGATATAAAAGGACATTATCGAACAAAAGGACCATTTGTGATGTAAAAAATGCCTTACCTTTGATCATCTTCTGTTGTCACTCCAAAAGGTCCCAGTTACATCTCCATTTCAGACTTTTGTGTCGCACCTGCCTGGCTGAAACATGTTTTTCATGGTCTTGTATGCGGGGCGCTGTCTTCAGGTAATTGCAAGGTGTGCTTTCGCCATAAAGCCTTTTTGAAATCTGACACAGCGGCTGGATTAAGAAGTTTAGCTTTATTTTGATGTATTACACTTCTGATTTTATGAAAGTTAAATATTGATAATTCTGCCCATTAGAAGTTAATACCCATGATTTTGGAATGAGATGTTCGCAGAGCAGGTGTCCATTAATCCATTCTCTCACAGGTAGCGTGTGTCAGACTAACAGGGACAGGTAAGTCCAGGCACTGGACACTGTTGAGGTTCCTGTCACTAGTGTCCAACAGGGCTGGGTAAGGCCAGCTACCTCCGTCACACTTCTGGTTAGACAATCTTACAAATGATCATGTGCAAGCTCATTTACAGGTGTAGCATCCAGGAGTGGAAGGCCTCCTCATGGTGGGTGCCATCACCATGCTGTCAGCAGTACCCACACTGGCACAGGGGTTTCTTCACATGGTTAGCCTTGAGATTGACTACTGGGTCACGTTAAGTAACCTCCACTGCCAGGTAGGTACTGTTAAGGTGTATGACTCTCAGTGGTCATAACACCACCAGAGTTTCTCACAACTCACCTCATCTTTTCCAGGTACTGTCCCTTAACTCAGTCATCAACCCCACTGACATAAAAAATGTTTCTGTCTGCCTTTAACATCATTGCATGTCTAATCAAATATTTAAACGTAAATAATTCAATAACTGTATATTTATATACCTGATTAAGATGTAATTGCTTATCTTTTGCCTACCCTGTTCCCTTTAACATTACTCCCACCCACTTCTCTATTCCACCATAATTCTGTATTTTAGTCTGATTGCCATGTGAGTACAAAGAAAAACAGCAAAAATAAATTAGACACCTGTACCAAAAAAATATAAAAGTTTAATAAAGGAATCTTAAATATTGCAAGGTTTCACAAGGTGTTCATTGTTGTAAATATATCCCTTGAACATATGTTTGTTTCAAATGATTAATTGTTGTATACTAGGAACTAAAATAGATACACATCTTTAGCTTTTAAAATACCCAAAAGAGCATTTAATATCATACAACAGAATCTGTATGAAGTTGGTTCTGAATTCAGGTAAAACAAAATGCATGGCATTTTCAAATGCCAGACCGGTTACTAATCATGTCATTGCTACATTGGATGGACATACTATAGAGCAAGTCAAAGTGTATAAATATTTGGGTGTGTGGGTTGATGATAAGCTGAGCTTCACTGTTCATGTAGAGAACTTGATAAGGAAGCTCAAGCTGAGAATAGGTTTTTATTACCGGCATAAGGCTTGTTTTTCACTGTAGGCCAGGAAGGAGCGGGTACAATGTACATTACTGGCAGTTTTAGATTTTTGTGATGTTTTACGCAGACAACCCTGAGAGCACTTGATTCAGTATATCATGAGGCCCTCATGTTCATTACCAATCAAAAACGTCTCACACATCATTGATCTCAACAGCGCCGTTGCCTGGTTATCATTGACCTTGCGTAGGCTTAAAACACTGGTATACACTGATTTGTAAGGCCACACTGGGTAAACTGCTACTTTATCTGCTATTTTTTAATCAAGTCAGTAAATAAATATAAATTACGGTCCCATTCTCATTTGCTTTGAACAGTACCAAAAATTAGAACAGGTCATTGTAGAAATAGTTTTAATTACTCAGCTCTGTAGTCCAGGAATTCTCTCCTGAACATTTTAAAATGTGATGATCTAGTCACATTGGTAGCGTTTGACATTCGTGTTTTTTTTTAAGTAATACGTAATTGTTGTACTGTATGCGTTTCTATAGTTTTGTTTCATGTTGTGTTGGTGTACATAAATTGTTGTCTGAAACATTGTTCCCTCCTGCTGCTATTGGACCAGGTCTCTCTTGGAAAAGAGATGTTATCTCAATGACAAAAACCTTTCAAAAAATAAAAAATAAAGTTACTTTTTTAAAACACATTAAAAGAGATGCAGAGCCTTCTGAAAATATTCAGACCCCTTGACTTTTTCCACTTTGTTACTTTACCGCCTTATTCTAAAACGGATTAAAAAAAAGAAACTCAGCAATCTACACACAATACCCCAAAGAAAAAAAAAAAAAACGTATTTACATAAATATTCAGAACCTTTGCTATGAGACTCAATGGATTTTATTTATTTAACTAGGCAAGTCAGTTAAGAACAAATTCTTAGTTTCAATGACGGTCTACCCTGGCCAAACCATAACGACGCTGGGCCAATTGTGCGTCGCCCTATAGGACTCACAATCACGGCCGGTTGTGAAACAACCTGGAATCGAACCAGGGTCTGTACTGATGTCTCTAGCACTGAGGTGCTCTACCACAGACCGCTGCGCCATTCAGCATCCTGTTTCCATTGATAATCCTTGATGTTTCTACAACTTGATTGGACATGATTTGGAAAGGCGCACACACGCCTGTCTAAATAAGGTCCCACAGTTGACAGTGTATGTCAGACTAAAAAAAACAAGCCATGAGGTTGAAGGAATTGTCTGTTGAGCTCCTAGACAGGATTGTGTCGAAGGCACAAATCTGGGGAAGGGTACAAAAAAAACACAAAAAAAAGATTATGCAGGGCCATACTGAGCAATCGGGGAAGAAGGGCCTAGGTCAGGAAGGTGACCAAGAATCCGATGGTCACTGACAGAGCTCTAGAGTTTCTCTGTGGAAATGGGAGAAACTTCTAGAAGGACAACCATCTCTGCAGCACTCCACCAATCAGGCCTTTATGGTAGAGTGGCCAGACAGAAGCCACCTCTCAGTAAAAGGCACATGACAGCCCTCTTGAAGTTTGCCAAAAGGCACAAAGACTCTCAGACCATGAGAAACAAGATATTCTCTGGTCTGATGAAACCAAGATTGAACTCTTTGGCCAGAATGCCAAGCAACACCATCCCTATGGTGAAGTATGGTGGTAGCAGCATGTTGTGGTGATGGGTTTTTTTTAGCGGCAGAGACTGGGAGACTAGTCAGGATTGAGGCAAAGATGAACAGAGCAAAGTACAGAGGGATCCTTGATGAAAACCTACTCAGGACCTCAGACTGGAGCGAAGGTTCACCTTCCAATAGGACAACGACCCTAAGCACACGGCCAAGACAATGCAGGAGTGGCTTCAGGACAAGTCTCAATGTCCTTGAGGGGCCCAGCCAGAGCCCGGAATTGAACCGGAGCGAACATCTCTGGAGAGACCTGAAAATAGCTGTGCAGCAACACTCCCCATCCAACCTGACAGAGCTTGAGGATCTGCAGAGAAGAAATGGGAGAAACTCCCCAAATACAGGTGTGCCAAGCTTGTAGCGTCATACCCAAGGAGACACGATACTGTAGTCACTGCCAAAGGTGCTTCAACAAAGTACTGAGTAAAGGGTCTGAATGCTTATGCAAATGTGATATTTCAGTTTTTGCATATGAATGGAGTGGAAATTAGCTGACTTTGATCTGTAACGTGTCAAGCAGATTACACATTTTCTTTGCTATTTCTTAAACTAGCAATGTTTAAGACATTGATTTCATGTTGTTGAAATGTTAACACAGTACCCAAAAGTAGTTTGAAGTAATGTTGTCATCTTATTAGCTTAACAAAACTTGTTTAAAAAGCTAAATTGTCACAGAAATCAGATTTCTTTGCATAGCGTGGATGAAAAGAATGTCATTTAGGTCATCACACGTTGACATAGCAACAGACGCTAATAGTTTATCGAATTCCATTGTAACACTTTTTGGCAGGGACACACCATTTGTCATGACAAGCCCTACAACTGCAAGTGTATTAGTATTACAAACTGAAAGAACTGCACATGAATTGACTGCCTGCGTTTCATCCGAGGTCCTACAGAAGTTCAACCAGTCCAGCTCTGTCAGAGACCAAAATCTAACCAACACAGAGCCAAGACAAGCCTCTGTCTCAGAGATCATATAGTAGATTTAAACTAGGCATTCCCAACACACTTTAAGAATTCCCTGATGGTGATGTATGTTTATCACTGCAGAGAGGCAGACACACTTCATGGTGCACTTCCTGGATTAACCTGAAAAGATTCAATTACCAACATATACCCACACACACCCTTACTTTTCTGCCACCACAGCTCTACCCCTTCATAAAGGCTAGTTATTGTAAATATGTAGTGCCAATCCTGCCCCTATATTAAACTGAGGTGAGAAGCCCCTGTTAAATGAGCACAGCTCTGAGACAAATGCATTGTCTCACCTCATCGACTCCAGATCCCCCTGCCTCTTCTGAGATGACTGCTATAAAAGCCCTTAATCCCAGGCTTGATTCACATTACATGCTAGCTTTACCAATGTAATGTTGACCATGGGAGTGTCCCACCCCAGCGTATCGTACCTTAATAAACACCTGAGAAGGGGGCTTTTAGTCATTGAGAACAATTGCCTTTTACAATACTGACCTGGTTACGTCCACCTCAGAATGTATAGGAGACTAGCAACACACTATATGTTGCTAATATAGTGCATTTGTGTTTGATGAACAGCTAGGTCTGTTTCTGAGTAGATTGTGAGTTGAAGAGTAAGAAATAAAATACTTTGTTTTTCAAAGCACATGCAGTTCAGTACTGGTGTGTTACTGCTATAGTACATGGGTTATAATAAAGTTTAGTTGCAGGTGTCAGTATGTTAATGTATACCACATTAACAGCCAACTAGTGTACTTCATTTTTCAGTCAGTTTCATAAACAATGGTTGTCCAAAATGCTGCTTGGCATCTTAAGAGTTATCTTGTAACATGTGTTTAATGGTCCATGCACATTTGGGCTAATGAATTAGGCTACTGCTGGCAGTGTGCTGTGAAGAGATTGTGCAGGGATTACTTCTGTGACGCATCAATATCCATCTCTAATATGTACAGAGAGACTAATATACACCAACTGTATAATGTAAATGAGGATTCACAGCATTGTTTAGCCTACATAGTGGACGAGCCTGGTGATGCGTTTTGTATCTATTCAATATCTCAGACAGTATTGTAATACATGGCCTTGCTACATAGCAAACATAATGCTGCTAGTGACAGCAACTAAGAGACCAGCCTGACCTCAAAGACTAGACGTAACATAGTAAATGTAAATCTGACATTCAAATTCGTATATGTTAAGTTTTATGGTTAAATAAGACAGAAGGTTACTTAAGCCAAAAACAAAAGGAGGTAGTTTAGTTGGAGGATGCAAATCAAAGGTTATTTGTTCACATTATTCAACTTTATCATTTTTGTTAATTAGCAACTACTTAACTACCATGTTGGCTAACCCTTCCCCTAACCCAAATCTTAACCCCAAACCGAGGTAATGTTAGCCACCTAGCTAACATTTGCATACCAAATTGCAATTTATCATATGAAATGGGTGATGGACACCTGCAAATGAACACATCATATCATACTAAATGGGAAACAGATTTACTTTTACTATGTCATGTCTACCCCCAGGGTGAACAGGAGAGGATGTGCACAAGAACGTTTGGGGAAAAATAACCCCATCCTTTTTATTGGGGAAATGGAAGAAGAGCCTGTGACCTGACTTCTGCTTTTGGACGTTAACAAGGCCGCACTCCATTCTAACTCCTCCTCCACATTTACTGGATTGGTTGAACAGTGTAGAAGAGAACCTCCCTGGACAATTTCTATTATATCATCAGGACCTGAAAGAAAGAACCGCGCTGCTCAGGCGCATCTTTTACGCCTGCTAATTTAGGTTAGGCAAGAATAAACCATAAAGATAACAATACTCGTTCTAGCTGTAGCCATTCTCAGAACCAGAATCTAGGGTTCAGAACCTTATCTACCACTTCAACATGGACCTAGCTTGGGCTTTCTATTATTCCGACAATACCTAGGAGTTAAATTGTTTAAAAAAAAATGCACATCCAGCCGATGCCCCAGCCAACAACAATGTCACACTGACCCCAGTTATAAGCCCTAGCAGGAAGTTATCTAGCAGAGGGTCATGGCTAGAAGGGATCGCACAACATGAGAGCCGCAGCGCCCATTTGCTTAGATTATTTAGCTCAGCAAGGGGTGGCACAGATTAACCTTCACACACATTCAGGCAAAGCACGGGACATTCTCATAATGAGACAGGTCCTGCGTAAAGCGTAGCCTAAACTCAGCCTGACACGGACCACATAAAAAATGCATAAAGTAGGCCTATAGTCTTTCGTGCCCTGACACGCAGTTTATCCTTACCTCCCTAGTCGCAGTTGAGCTTCAGCACCGGCGTTCGTCCTTGTTTCACTGCCTATACGACGCTTATCTTTGAATGATGTTTTAATCCAACAAAGACTGTTGCATTTTACGGCTAAATGTATTATGTTGCCTCTTGCTTTAGCCCTTCTGCTGCCTGTCAGGTGTCCGCTGTTTGCGGGCTACTGTCTCTCCGTTGACAATTGTGAGCGGAGTGGTCGGGAGTTTTGGCAGATGCCACAGAACGCGTCTTTATCCGATCCCTACTCAGCGTCGGTTGGTTAGATTCGAGCGAATGCCTGGTGGGACAGACACACCGTGTGGCTACTTTACTCCCCGATACCGCTCCTCCCCTTTTGCTTTGGCTTTCTACAGAGCCCTACAGCGCCTCTCACTTGTCTTTGTATAGAACTACATAAACTTACATCTTGGAAAGACTGCATCTTGGTAGCTTTATTTACTGCGGTGTTCACTAAAAAGCAGAAACATTCGTTGCGGAGAGCTGTGGAGTCGACCAAAAGCCCACCTGAGGTCAGGTGTCCAAACGGCGGGAAAAAATAGATTATTTTGTGTCAATTAAATGGACCTTCTCCCAACATTTGAACATAATCCTACTAAGAATAATAAATTTCAATAATTCATTTCTAAATTAATACAAATATATTTGTGATATTTTGGGCATGAAAAATACAAGAGGCCTAGGTTATAACATTCCTCTCAAATTTGATTTGGGAAAATTTAGAAATCCCCTCTAGCCGCAATCAATAATGGAAGGAAATAACAATGTCACAATAACAAAAACAAAGCCCTGCAATATACTTCAGAATAATTTTTTATATTTCTAGTTTTCCAGCTCTAGACCAGCAATATATGTATATTTATGCGCCAGAAATATATGGATATGTATGCGCAGTGGCGTGTGTTGGGTTCGCCGCAGGGCCCCAGTTGCGCTACACTGCATTCCGTTGGGCTTCAACTGACCTGAACGTGTTTCTACAGCTGACCCACAACAGCGTCCAGAGGCCTCACTCAGCAGGTAGCTACTACAGCATGCAATAAAGTTTTTTTGTGTCGACTCAGGCACAAAAAGAGTGCTACATTTCTCAAGCTTCTTACAAGAGTTGCAAACACAGTATATTTCTGAAAAAATTACAATAATTTGTTATAGATGTTATCGCATTTTAAAATGATTTAGATGATTTGTAGTATATTTTTTACGTCACCTTTTATTTATTTTGAAAATACCATGGTGTAAATTATATATTTGGAAGTGCAATCTCTTTGAAAAATAATATTAATGACACATCAATATTACAATTTGTGAGTGCTCTGTGCACACTAGAATAAAGCACGAGGACATTTTTCTTTATAGTAAAAATGTTGGCCTGTGGCAATTATTTTCAAGTCATAATCTAATTTTACAATTTAGTACTAAAGTACATTTAATTGACAGTAGAATAAAACGGATATACTGAAATAAAGTAGGCCTATCAATTGTTAATAGCCAAAAAGAGGACACACTCAGAAATACTGTAACCAGATAAAACTGCTGACCCTGTGCACCCTATGAAGTGAACAGAATCTCAAGGCAATAAACAGAAGTAATTGGGCCCAGGGGGGAGGGAAGGGAAGTAACCCACCACCTCATCTATAAGTGTAGCCGTCTTTGTTTAAACCTCTTGCTGCTGATCTATTACTGCCTCAATATATCCGCAGGGGTACTATATTTCAAATGGCTAAGGCAAAGGAGCATGTATCCTAAACAACCTACCTTGATAAATAAAGGGGGGGGGGGGGGGGGGGGGGGGGGGAATGAACAATATAAAATGAACAATGAACAATGAACAATATAAAAATAAACATTGGTTTGTATGGACTACTGAGTAAATATAACGTGTTAATCTTCTCAGCAAAACCACCTGATTAATCAAAGACAATCTGACCCCCCCATCCACACACACAAAACAGAAAAACACTTTTTTCCTCAACAGCTTCAGTACGAATCCTAACTTCAATGCGTGACTGAGTGAACATTTGACTAAAGCAGAAGTAATTTCACACCTTTATGTGTGGCTAACAGTGAGGTGCAAGAAAGCAACAGTTCTGCATTTGTGTGCAAACTGCTGCTGATAGAACATGATGTCTGTCCTTGATAGTGGAGCTCACCAAGAGGAGCAATTGAATGGCTCCAGCATAGAAATAGAATCCATACCGCTGGGCTGATGGAACAAAGGTCGGGATGAAGAAAATATGTGGCATAGTAGTGGTCTTGAATAAAGGTCTCTGCTATATAAAAGAAAGCATTCCAATACTGTGATAGGTCAACCATCGAATCGCCATTGTGATCATTTGGAGCCGCAAACAACTATATGAAAGGTACTTGTAAGTTCAAGAACTTGGTTAGTGTCTCTTAGGCCATTATATTCAATAGGCGAAAACAATTGAACTGAAGATGTTTTGTAAAGATGACATAGAATTTTGTAGAGAATTGTAATATTTTCAGCCCTATTTCTGCATTAGTAAAATTAGAGGTATACGAGCAACTAACTTCACAGTTTTACCAGATCTTGTATCCCACCAACAGAACCCAAAAGGACAAGCATTGACATTATTAACAGTCAACACACTGTTCTGTCGTCAGTTACGTTAAGCTGCAGAATTAGAGTAAAGAATTGTGACAAAAAAAGGAACACTTAGAAGGAAATTATCCAGAGACTCAGAAAGAGAGAGAGAGACTTAGAAAGAGAGAAAGAGAGACTCAGAAAGAGAGAAAGAGAGACTCGGAAAGAGAGAAAGAGAGACTCAGAAAGAGAGACTGAGAAAGAGAGAGAGAGAGACTCAGAAAGAGAGAAAGAGAGACTCAGAAAGAGAGAAAGAGAGACTCAGAAAGAGAGAGAGAGACTTAGAAAGAGAGACTCCGAGAGAGAGAGAGACTCCGAAAGAGAGAGAGAGACTCCGAAAGAGAGAGAGAGACTCCGAAAGAGAGAGAGAGACTCCGAAAGAGAGAGAGAGACTCCGAAAGAGAGACTCAGAGACAGACTCAGAGACAGACTCAGAAAGAAAGACTCAGAGACAGACTCCGAAAGAGAGACTCAGAGACAGACTCCGAAAGAGAGACTCAGAGACAGACTCAGAAAGAGACAGACTCAGAGCAAGAGAGAGAGACTCAGAGCAAGAGAGAGAGACTCAGAGCAAGAGAGAGAGACTCAGAGCAAGAGAGAGAGACTCAGAGCAAGAGAGAGAGAGACTCAGAGCAAGAGAGAGAGACTCAGAGCAAGAGAGAGAGACTCAGAGCAAGAGAGAGAGACTCAGAGCAAGAGAGAGAGACTCAGAGCAAGAGAGAGAGACTCAGAAAGAGAGAGAGACTAAGAGCAAGAGAGAGAGAGACTCAGGAGAGACTCAGAGACTCAGAAAGAGAGAGACTCAGAAGAGAGAGCGAGCTACTCAGAGAGAGAGAGACAGAGAGAGACTGACTCAGAGAGCGAGAGAGAGCAACTCAGAAAGAAAGAGACCAGAAAGAGAGAGAAAGGGAGAGAGAGAGAGAGAGAGAGAGAGAGAGAGAGCGGCTCAGAGCGCGCGCGCGAGAGAGAGCGGCTCAGAGCGCGCGCGCGAGAGAGAGAGACCGACTCAGAGAGAGTGTGAGCGGGAGGCTCAGAGAGTGCGAGCGGTGAGCGAGAGTCTCAGAGAGCGAGAGAGAGAGCAAGCAACTCAGAGAGCGAGAGAGAGAGCAAGCAACTCAGAGAGAGAGAGAGAGAGCAAGCAACTCAGAGAGCGAGAGAGAGAGCGACTCAGAGACTCAGAGAGAGACTCAGAAAGAGACTCAGAGAGAGAGAGAGACCCAGTGAGAGAGCGACCCAGAAAGAGAGAGAGAGAGAGAGAGAGAGAGAGCGCGACTCAGACTCAGAAAGAGAGACTCGGAGAGAGAGAGAAAGAGACTCGGAGAGAGAGAGAAAGAGACTCGGAGAGAGAGAGAAAGAGACTTGGAGAGAGAGAGAAAGAGACTCGGAGAGAGAGAGAAAGAGACTCGGAGAGAGAGAGAAAGAGACTCGGAGAGAGAGAGAGAGAGAAAGAGAGAGAGAAAGAGACTCGGAGAGAGAGCGCGACTCAGAGACTCAGAAAGAGAGACTCGGAGAGAGAGAGAAAGAGAGAGACTGAGTTCAATAATGCTGAAAACCACCATGTCTATGGCAATGCAAGCTAGGAAGGGAAAAACTTAAAGCGTCAAGTATTCGGATATCCAAAAGCCCTTTTTAAAAGGGGAAGACTTGAACTTGGCAAACATTCATTTACAATGACATTTACTTACCCCTTGAGATGATGGAAATATTTCCTGCCTGTGTCCTTGTTGGAAACAGTTTCTCATGCAAAAATATTCCTAATTTCAAACCCCAGGGCCCTTTGAATTTTTTGTGACCCAATAGTGCCATTACACACAGGTGGCTAGTGCTGCACAGGCCTGTTTTAATAGACTTCATTTCTCATACAGCTGTGACATTGAAATATTTTTTCAGATGAGTAAAAATGTTAAATGAATATTCAGTTAATATATTCATAGGAGACATTCCATTCATTGAATATTCATCCCACCAATCTTCCTTCTAGAATCTGAGAACACACAAGCGAGCACACACATTCACCCCAAATAAATTATCGGGGGGGGGGGGTGAATTCCCCATTGAGGTGAACACTAACTCACACCCCTAATGAAGCCACAGGTGTCTCAACCTCTCGGCCAATGAACCGCTCTAATTGAGTAATTTCAAAGTGTGAGTTGTCAACTGGCTTTAGTTTACTTACTTCAGCCAGGAACTAAACCACCTATTTCCCCCAAATATCTCACCTCCAGAGTCAGATGAATTGGTTTGGTCCAGACTATGATTGGCTGAGGCACATTATTTTGTGGCTGGTTGAAGAAAACACCTCGGCTCTCTCCAGGGCCAGGAAAGGGCCTAGGTGTTCGGAGAGTGTGGAAAAAACTATCCAATATCTAGCTAGGTGTTTGGAGGGGAAAAACATCCAACATTAACACAGGACTTGTACTCAGGTGTTATGTTGCAAAAGCTGTTTTCTGTGTCTGAGAATACCCCAGAGTGAATAAGGCTGAGCAAAATGAGTCTTAGTGACATGCCATGTTGTAACAACTTTCCTTTTACGCCATTAGCTTTGGAGGATAATGGATGTGAAAAATAGCTGTTAAGAGCTTTCTGGAAGGAATGGTACTGCTCTGTCCAGAAGTGCCACATAAGAACGTGTTTTATCCGGTATGAGTGCCTCATATCACAAAAATCTACACAAGGCAACAAATTACATGAAGTGTATGTCATTACTCCTGTTAGGAGGAAGTAAAACTGTACGGAAGCCCATTCAGAACAACAATCAAATCAAATCACATTTATTTATATAGCCCTTCGTACATCAGCTGATATCTCAAAGTGCTGTACAGAAACCCAGCCTAAAACCCCAAACAGCAAGCAATGCAGCTGTAGAAGCACGGTGGCTAGGAAAAACCCCCTAGAAATGCCAAAACCTAGGAAGAAACCTAGAGAGGAACCAGGCTATGAGGGGTGGCCAGTCCTCTTCTGGCTGTGCCGGGTGGAGATTATAACAGAACATGGCCAAGATGTTCAAATGTTCATAAATGATCAGCAGGGTCAAATAATAATAATCACAGTAGTTGTCGAGGGTGCAGCAAGTCAGCACCTCAGGAGTAAATGTCAGTTGGCTTTTCATAGCCGATCATTCAGAGTGTCTCTAGAGAGTTGAAAACAGCATGTCTGGGACAGGTAGCACATCCGGTGAACAGATCAGGCAGGATTCCATAGCCGTCAGACAAATAGGGAGTTATTAGCTATGTAAAAAATAGAGAGTTCTCATCATTATTATTCGTAGCCGTTTATTTACCACCACAAAATGAAGCTGGCACTAAGACCGCGCTCAACCAACTCTGTAAAGCCATAAGCAAAGAAGAAAATGCTCACCCAGAAGCGGCGCTCCTAGTGGCCTGGGACTTTAATGCAAGCAAACTTAAATTAGTTTTACCAAATTTTTACTAGCATGTCACATGTGCAACCAGGGGAAAAATAATCCTAGACCACCTTTACTCCACACAAAGAGACGCATACAAAGCTCTCCCCTGCCCTCCATTTGGCAAATCTGACCATAATTCTATCCTCCTGATTCCTGCTTACAAGCAAAAACAAAAGCAAGAAGTACCAGTGACTCGCTCAATACGGAAGTGGTCAGATGACGTGGAGGCTACACTACAGGACTGTTTTTCTAGCACATATTGGAATATGTTCCGGGATTCATCCAATGGCATTGAGGATGACACCACCTCTGTAATCGACTTCATCAATAAGTGCATCGATGACATCATCTCCACAGTGACTGTACTTACATATCCCAACCAGAAGCCATGGATTACAGGCAACATCCACATCGAGCTAAAGGCTAGAGCTGCCCCTTTCAAGGAGCGGGAGACTAATCTGGACGCTTCTAAGAAATCCCGCTATGCCCTCAGACGAACCGTCAAACAAGCAAAGCGTCAATACAGGATTAAGATTTAATCCTACTACACTGGCTCTGACGTTCATCGGATGTGGCAGGGCTCGAAACTATTACGGACTATAAAGGGAAACCCAGACACAAGCTGCCCAGTGACGCGAGCCTACCAGACGAGCTAAATGCCTTTTATGCTCGCTTCGAGGCAAGCAACACTGAAGCATGCACGAGAGCACCAGCTGTTCTGGATGACTGTGTGATAACGCTCTCGGTAGCCAATGTGAACAAAACCTTTAAACAGGTCAACATTCACAAAGCCGCTGGGCCAGACAAATTACCAGGACGGGTACTCAAAACATGCGCGGACCAACTGTCACGTCTCTTCACTGACATTTTCAAACTCTCCCTGACCGAGTCTGTAATACCTACATGTTTCAAGCAGACCACCATAGTCCCTGTGCCCAAGAAAGCGAACGTAACCTGCCTAAATGATTATCGCCTCGTGGCACTCACGTTGGTAGCCATGAAGTGCTTTGAAAGGCTGGTCATGGCTCCCATCAACAGCATCCTCCCTGACACCCTAGACCCACTCCAATTGGTATACCGCCCCAACAGATGACGCAATCTCAATTGCGCTCCACACCGCCCTTTCTCAACTGGACAAAAGGCACACTTATGTGAGAGTGCTGTTCATTGACTACAGCTCAGCGTTCAAAACCATAGTGCCCACGAAGCTCATCACTAAGCTAAGGACTCTGGGACTAAACATCTCCCTCTACAACTGGATCCTGGACTTCCTGATGGGCCACCCCAGGTGGTAAGGGTAGGCAACAACACGTCTGCCATGCTGATCCTTAACACTGGGGCCCCTCAGGGGTGTACTTAGTATTCCCTGTTCACCACGACTGTGTGGTCAAACACAACTCCAACACCATCATTAAGTTTGCTGACGACACAACATTGATCACCGACAACGATGAGACGGCCAATAGGGAGGAGGTCAGAGAACTGGCATTGTGGTGCCAGGACAACAACCTCTCCCTCAATGTGAGCAAGACAAAAGGAGCTGATAACAATTGTTGTTGTAGCTACTATCTTGTCTCATCGCTACAACTCCCGTACAGGCTCGGGAGAGACGAAGGTTGAATGTCATGCGTCCTCCGATACACAACCCAGCCAGCCGCACTGCTTCTTAACACAGCGCGCATCCAACCCGGAAGCCAGCCACACCAGACGACGCTAGGCCAATTGTGCGTCGCCCCACGGACCTCCCGGTCGCGGCCGGTTACGACAGAGCCTGGGTGCGAACCCAGGGACTCTGATGGCACGCTGATGGCACGCTGCAGTACAGCACCTTTAACCACTGCGCCACCCGGGAGGCCTGCCAAACATACTCTCGTAAAACTGACCATCCTACCGATCCTCGACTTCGGTGATGTCATCTATAAAATAGCCTCCAACACTCTACTCAACAAACTGGATGCAGTCTATCACAGTGCCATCCGTTTTGTCACCAAAGCCCCATACACTCCCCACCATTGCGACCTTTACGCTCTCGTTGGTTGGCCCTCGCTTCATACTCGTCGCCAAACCCACTGGCTACAGGTTATCTACAAGTCTCTGCTAGGTAAAGCCCCGCCTTATCTCAGCTCACTGGTCACCATAGCAGCACCCACTAGTAGCACGCGCTCCAGCAGGTATATCTCACTGGTCACCCCCAAAGCCAATTCCTCCTTTGGTCGTCTTTCCTCCCAGTTCTCTGCTACCCATGACTGGAACGAATTGCAAAAATCTCTGAAGCTGGAGACTCATATCTCCCTCACTAGCTTTAAGCACCAGCTGTCAGAGCAGCTCACAGATCACTGCACCTGTACATAGCCCATCTGTAAACAGCCCATCTATCTACCTACCTCATCCCCATACTGTATTTATTTATTTATTTTGTTCCTTTGCACCCCAGTATCTCTACTTGCACATTCATCTTCTGCCGATCTACCATTCCAGTGTTTAATTGCTATAATGTAATTACTTTGCCACCATGGCCTATTTATTTCCTTAACTTACCTCATTTACACTCACTGTATATAGACTTTTTGTTTTCTTTTGTTCTACTGTATTATTGACTGTATGTTTTGTTTATTCCATGTGTAACTCTGTTGTTGTATGTGTCGAATTGCTACGCTTTATCTTGGCCAGGTCGCAGTTGCAAATGAGAACTTGTTCTCAACTAGCCTACCTGGTTAATTAAAGGTAAAATAAAATAAAAATCAGTGCGCCCATCAGAACCCAAAATATAAGCTTGTTTAACTCCAATGTTTGTAAACAAAGGAAACGTAAACAAACACTTTATAGCCTGAAAACATGGTTAAAACTATCATTTTAATATCATGGATGGTCAGTCCTTGTCTATGGATTTGAGAGTGGTTTAATTTCTCCAGCCCCATCCCTCAGCTTTTTACCGAAAGTTGTGGGGAGGACGCTTTGTTATTGTTTCAACTCAAATGGACCATAAAGGGCTTTTCAGAGAGCCATAGTATACTTCTAAGATATTTACTGCAGGTGGTTCAGCCATCAGCCGTGACCAACAATCAACACATGATGCAATACACTTTCTACATCCCTCCAAAGTGGCAAATTACAAACAACATGACCACCAACCATCTACAGCCACAGTCCACTCAGTCATCACTACATGGAATCCTGTGGCACTACCTATCATCAGCTAACACACATTAGAGGAAGACAACAAGACAAACAAGCCAATAGTGCACCACCCTCTACAATTGCTCAAAACCGATTTCAAAACACCTAGTACTGAGGCAACCTGTAACCTTCTCTGTCTCTCTCTCTCCTGTTCCACCCGACCTTGCCCACGCACTGTAACATATAAAGCCTCTAATGTTTGATCAATGCTTCAAATGACTCCGGATTGCTGCAATTAGAAAATAGGTCCTCAGAAAGCTATTTTAGGGCCTCCGCTATCACAGGGAAAGGCAACAGAGAGGATAATTGTGTATTGACAAAAGGTTGCAAGAAAAAAGGGGAGAGATGGAACACAAGACCTACCTCTCTCCAATTGACTTTGTCATCTTGAGGCTCTGATTACATTGTGTACTGACTAGATAATTGGCCAATCCCTGACGCAAATAATGCTCATATTCTTTGGTGAAACATCAAACACAGACACCCGCATTGCATAACATAATGAAATATCTATTTTCATGTATCTCCTTTTGTAAGTGGTTTGTGTTAGTTCAGTAATAAGAACAAGTTCGGTGAATGGATGCAGTTGTTGAACACTGTCATGTTGTGGTTCAGTGGGTTATTATCCAGTGGGATGTGTGGTTATAATATATATATATATATATATATATATATATATATATATATGTATGTATATATATACAGTACCAGTCAAAAGTTTGGACACACCTACTCATTCAAGGGTTCTTCTTTGTTTTTACTATTTTCTACATTGTAGAATAATAGTGAAGACATCAAACTATGAAATAACACATATGGAATCATGTTGTAACCAAAAAAGTGTTAAACAAATCTAAATATTTTAGATTTGAGATTCTTCAAAGTAGCCACCCTTTGTCTTGATGACAGCTTTGCACACTCTTTGCATTCTCTCAGCCAGCTTTGTGAGGTAGTCACCTGGAATGCATTTACATTAACAACTGTGCCTTGTTAAAAGTTCATTTGTGGAATTTATTTTCTTCTTAATGAGTTTGTATTGTGACGTGGTAGGGGTGGTATACAGAAGATAGCCCTATTTGGTAAAATACCAAGTCCATATTATGACAAGAACAGCTCAAATAGGCAAAGAGAAACAACAGTCCTTCTTTACTTCTTATTGGTGTCCAGAATCCCTCAGGGTCTCTCTAAATGCCTGTCAGTTGAAGTGATCTATAATATTTATCTCCAGCATTCACTCAATTTTATGTTTTTCACTAGGCCTGTTCCATATTAAAAAATCAACAACCTTCGAATCCTATACATTAAGCTCTTCATAGATCCATAACCTTTTTAACCCTACTTTTTCACTCATAATACCTGTGTGTACTTCATACTCCTAAACATGCAGGCATATCTTGTGGCATGCCTCTACTGTGACATGTATTCTGTTTGAAATCAGCTTGTTGACCTTTTTCCGACCACACAAAACAAGAAAATGCCCTCCATTACATGGAGGTCATTTTTCAATCAGTCATGGAAACAGGCCACTATCCTCTCTAGTCATCGCCCATTAGACTCCATTTCTGTTAGTGAGCGCCATCTAGTTGTGTACTGAATATGCTACAACTGGACATTGTCAGTTATTGTGTCTCTTACTGGCCATATGTTTTCCCTGTAACTCATGGTGTCTTGAAAGTTCATATACTGACTTAATTGAGGGTTTTGGACATGTGGAGAGTAACTGTGTGAAGTAATGTATTAAGAGAGATTGAAGTTGAAAAAGTTATTTTGAACCCTACAGTTATTTGGATCTTGCTCATGTGTTTGCATAATGCACATAAAAATCCTTCATAAACAGACCCTAAACCTGTAACAAATATCTGTAGGGCCGTAAGTCTGCACATCACTTCACATATGGCCAACAGATCTACCTAAGTGAATTCATGTTCCATCCAATCTCTCTCTTTCTCAGCGGGCCTGAGCTCAGAGCCAGCCTCAGCTCAACGGATGGAAGGAACACAACAGAGGCCATCTGTTGCCTGTGTGTTTGCTTTGGTGCCCTGCCACAAGGAGCTCCACCAGGGGACCCACGGGAGTCTGTACACAGAGCTGCACCAGGGGACCAGCACACAGAAGCACCTCACGCCTGTTACCTCATTTGCGGGATTTCAGTGTTCCACCGACCAGCAGCAGCAATTATAAAGCTGTGTAGGGAAATAATCTAAGTGTGTGAGGGGACCAACACGGGTTATATAACCAAGCTACCGACGTTGATTTGCCCGGGTTGGCAAAATAAAACAACTTTCACTGTAAAGAATGGGTAGTTGTTCCCTCGTGTCACTGAAGCTCTACTAGTTAATTGAATTGCAGTGCAGATTGAAAATAAGGAGAGATAGAGAGAGCGGAGAATGCTGTTTTACTTGACGAGAAAATAAAGTATTGTTATTGTTAAGCGGTATCCTAAATCGGTTATGGTCAGTTCTTGTCTTGAATTACAAGTACACTCTTGGAAAAAAAGGGTTCCAAAATGGTTCTTTGGTCATCCCAAAAGGAGAACCCTTTTTGGTTCCAGGTAGAACACTTTCGAGTTCCATGTAGAAACATCTTTGGAAAGGGTCCACAATGAACCCAGAAGGGTTCCACCTGGAACCAAAAAGGTTCTTCAAAGGGTTGTCCAACGGGGACAGTCAAATAACGTTTCTATGCCCAAGATAGCACCTTTTTTTCCTAAGAGTGTGGAGAAATTAAAACTCAAATCTGTGCACCATAACGGCAGGTTTAGACCAGGGAGACCAGATGTTACACAGGGCTGACTTCACCCAAGAGAAACCTTTGCAATTGTAGAAACATCTTGAAGCCTTTTTCAAGACATCATCAGAAAACCACCAATGCAATGTAGCATGACATAATTCTATTTCATCTGGAGCATGTTTAGTTATACAATAAGTGGTAACAGTTTGCCTACACTGTGGATAAATATTTAGATTTATGTCATTACTAACGTTGTTAATATACATGAGTAATGATAAAGATTGATTAACAACACTTTACTAATGATTATTAAAATATCCGATGGGTCGTTTATAAACGTTTCTAATCATTTTAATACTGTAAGTGTTACGACCTGAATTCACCAGAAGAGATGGGCTCGGGACAGGGTTGGGAAAGAGATGTCGGTTCAACTCCCAGGAGCATCAGTGCGGAGAACTTGCTGCCTGTGTGTTAAAGGCATTTAACCTGCAGCACCTCAGAAGAAACATCCTGTAGTATAAATTTAATAAATGTTGCTAGGCAGAAGAGTGGAGGCCGTGTAAACTGCTTTGGATTAAAGCACCCACCCAGCAAAGAACCCTGCATGCCATCAATTATTAACTTTTAAATGTTTTCTTCTCTGCTTTGTTTTTCACAAATACTTCAAATCAGCTTCCAGAAAGTCTAGGCCTACTTCATTATTCACCATCTGTGTGACACAGAGATAATGCCTAGATGTGCATTTTGTGAATATTTTGTAGTCTATGTAAACAGCAGATAAATCATTGATGTCATGCCGGGATTGATTAATGTATCGCAGATGAGGGGTTGTGTGTGTGTGTGTGTGTGTGTGTGTGTGTGTGTGTGTGTGTGTGTGTGTGTGTGTGTGTGTGTGTGTAAAGGGCCGGCTCTAGGCTTTTGGGGGCCCTAAGCTAAATGTTGTTGGAGGGGCCCCGATCTCACAGACAAAACGTTTTGGTGGCACCCCTCTTGACGGCAAAGAGAAAAAATGTAAGTTTTAGAGTTAATTTCCTGCAATTCTACACATTTTGCCATGACTTATGCCATGTTAGTATAATATCTGAGTGAGAATGACTTACAAAATCAAGTTCAGATAGCTGGCTAGACTAACTTACCAATCAAAAATGTTTTAGCTGACTAATTGAGTGACTGTAAATTACCCATATAACAAGAGAAAAACTGCTGTTGTGCAACCAAATTTCGAAATTGCACATTGTGTATTCTACTATCCAAACTCTCAACAGTAAGTTGAGACTCCGGCTAAGTAAAATAAAAAACATTAAACAAAAAAAACTTTGGCTGGGGCCCATAGGGCCCTGCTTATGTCGTTCAGTGGCTAGGGCCGGGCCTGTGTGTGTGTGTGTGTGTGTGTGTGTGTGTGTGTGTGTGTGTGTTTGTGTGTGTGTGTGTGTGTGTGCGTGTGCGTGTGCGTGTGTGTGTGTACATGCTTGTGAAAAGGTAAACGTGTCTGGTTTTATTCACAAAATAATGGTAGTGATGATAGATAGCGGTGGTTCGGATAAATATCAGAGGAAAAAGAGGCAAAAATACTTACAAAAAAGACAAACGATGAACAATAAATTAATTTCTCCCAAGAATTGAAAAAACAAATTTAATTCAAAATCAGGACTAGGCCTTATAGGAAACAGGGCCAGGCTACGGATATGCCTACTGTGAAATCAATATAAAGGTTTGGACACACCTACTCATTCAAGGGTTTTTCTTTATTTTTACTATTTTCTACATTGTAGATCTCAAATATAAAATATATTTTGATTTGTTTAGCACTTTTTTGGTTTCTACATCTCCACTATTATTCTACAATGTAGAAAACAGTCAAAAATAAATAGCGTTTAGAGTGCACACTGGCGTTCTGACCTCACAACGGCAGCAAGCACCCAAGCTAACTGGCTAATGTTGGCTAGCTTGCTAGCTACTTCCAGATACAAATGAGATAACATTTGACGAGAGCGCTCTGAAATCGGAGTAGGTAGCCATATTGAATTTACCAATGGGCCCTAAGGGTGCCAGAGCGATGGTCAGAGTGAGGTGTTCTCTCATTTACAGTACCAGCCAAAGTTTGGACACACCTACTCATTCCAGGGTTTTTCTTAATTTTTACTATTTTCTACATTGGAGTGTCACACCCTGACCATAGTTTACTTTGTATATTTCTATGTTTTGGTTGGTCAGGGTGTGAGCTGAGTGGGCATTCTATGTTTCATGTCTAGTTTGTCTAGTTCTATGTTTGGCCTGATATGGTTCTCAATCAGAGGCAGGTGTTCGTCATTGTCTCTGATTGGGAACCATATTTAGGTAGCCTGTTTGGTGTTGGGTTTTGTGGGTGATTGTCCTTAGTGTCCTTGTTCCTGTCTATGCGTTAGTTTACACAAGTATAGGCTGTTTTGGTTTTCGTTACGTTTATTGTTTTTGTAGTGTTTGTGTTTAGTGTGTTTTTTTCATTAAACATGAATCGCAATCGACACGCTGCATTTTGGTCCGACTCTCCTTCTCATACAGAAAACCGTTACATGGAGAATAAGAGTTAAGACATCAAAACTATGAAATAACACATATTGAATCATGTAGTAACTAAAAAAGTGTTAAACAAATCAAAATATATTTTATATTTGAGATTCTTCAAAGTAGCCACCCTTTGCCGTGATGACAGCTTTACAAGGTCCAGGGCAGAACGTTGGGACAGAACAGCCCCCACTCTGACATCCGAAGCATCGGCCTCCACCACGAACTGACAGGAAGGGTCCGGATGAACCAGGATACACCTGGTCCGTGGACCATGTGAACGGGACCTTGGTAGAGGCGAGGGCAGACAGGGGGATCCAGGATGGCGGTATTGCCATCAGATGGGGGGAGACCCATGACAAAGTTCAGGGAGATGTGAGATCAGGGGCGATGAGGGATGGGCAGAGGTTAGAGGAGGCCAGCCGGAGCTTGTCGAGATGTCTTGTTCCGTGCACAGATCATGCAGGTGGCGACGTCTGGAACCATGGTAGGCCACCAAAAGCGTTGCCGTGATAAAAGTTGGTGAACCCCAGGAAGTGTTGCAGCTGCACCCTGGATGAAGGCTGAGGTCAATCCACCACCACTTTCACCTTCTTGGGATACATCTTGACGCTCACAGCAGAGATGATGTAGCCCAGAAAGGGAATGGTGGAGCAATGGAACTCACATTTTTCCACCTTAACGAACAACTGGTTCTCCAGAAGGCGCTGGAGAACCTTCCGGACATGGCGGGAGCGGGAGAAGATGAGGATGTCATCAATGTAGACGAAGACGAACCGGTTCAGTATGTCATAGAGAACGTCATTCTCCAGAGACTGGAACACGGTGGGGGTGTTGGTGAGGCCAAAGGGCATGACCAGATATTTGTAGTGGCCGCATTCGTCCCCCTCTCGTATCCGCATCAGGTGGTAGGCGTTACTTAGATCCAGCTTGGAGAACACAGTGGTCCCCTGGAGTGGCTTGAAGGCTGAGGATATGAGTGGTAGTGGATAACAGTTCTTAACCGTGATGTCATTGAGTCCCCTGTAGTCAATGCATGGGCGGAGGGTCTTGTCCTTCTTCTCCACAAAGAAGAACCCTGAGCCAGCGTGAGAGGAAGAGGGATGGATAAATCCAGTAGCTAGGGAGTCCCCAATGTGGTACTCCATCGCCTTGGTTTCAGGTCCCGGAAGTGGCCCTGGACTTGCTGAACACCTCCCGGGGGTCCTGGTACTCAATGGGAATGGCAGAGAGATTCAGAACCACCTCCTTAGGACCCAGGAAGACGTTACGGGGCAGGTTGCGCCGATTTCAGACAATGGGCGTGGCAGAACGGACTCCAGTCCAAAAAGCTCTAATCGGCCCAAGAGTCAATGAGGACCTGGAGAGATTTGGACTGGTTTCCCCATAGCAGAATGATATGAAAAGGGGTGCGAGTAAGGGAAGCAGAAAAGTTCCCCATATGGCCCACCAGAGTACTTGCTCCTTCCGGTGAGCTTGGTCTTTTACCGGGCACAAGGACACAAAATGACCAAAAGTCCCATAATACAGACAGCTCCATGTGCTGATCCGGTGTTTCCATTCCGTAGGCGACAGCCCAGCCCTGCCTAGGTGCACAGGAAAGGAATACCCATTTACCTCTGCTGCAGAGGATACGTTTATTAGAGTTACCAGCCTCAGAAATTTCAGCCCAAATAAATGCTTCAGAGTTCAAGTAACAGACACATCTCAACATCAACTGTTCAGAGGAGATTGCATAAATCAGGACTTCATGGTCGAGTTGTTGCAAAGTAACTAAATGACACCAATAAGAAGAAAAGACTTGCTTGCAGAGTAGTTGAACAGATGATCTCCACATGTGTGGTTCCCACCGTGAAGCATGGAGGAGGAGGTGTGATGGTGTGGGGGTGCTTTGCTGGTAACACTGTCAGTGATTTATTTAGAATTAAAGGCACACTTAACCAGCATGGCTTCCACATCTTTCTGCAGCGATACTCCATCCCCTCTGGTTTGCGCTTAGTGGGACTATCATTTGTTTTTCAACAGGACAATGACCCAACACACATCCAAGGCTGTGTAAGGGCTATTTGACCAAGAAGGAGAGTGAAGGAGGGCTGCATCAGATGACCTGGCCTCCACAATCACCCGACCTCAACCCAATTGAGATGGTTTGGGATGAGTTGGACCGCAGAGTGAAGGAAAAGCATCCAACAAGGGCTCAGCAACTGCTTCAAGACTGTTGGAAAAGAATTCCAGGTGTAGCTGGTTGAGAGAATTCTAAGTGTGTGCGAAGCTGTCATCACAGCAAAGGGTGGCTACTTTGAAGAATCTCAAATCTCAAATATATTTCTATTTTCTTTGTTACAATATGATTCCATATGTGTTATTTCATAGTTTTGATGTCTTCACTATTATTCTACAATGTAGAAAATATTCAAAATAAAGAAAAACCCTTGAATGAGTAGGTGCGTCCAAACTTTTGGCTGGTTCTGTATGTCTGGAAGTAACTAGCAAGCTAGCTAACTTTAGCCAGTTAGCTTGGGTGCTTGACTGCCCATGTGAGGTAAGAACTCTCGAATCAATCCTACTCCTCTGCCAGAGCATCCAGTGTGCTCTCTAAACACTCCGAGAACTAAGCGCTCAGAATTTATGAACGGACAATCTGACAAAACTCTGGATTTAAGAATGCCAAGAGCGCACTCTGAGCGCTCTTTGGCACTCCAGAGTGAATTTACAAATTAACTTGGGTGCCATTGTGATGCCATCACAGTGCGTGTTTGTTTTATTGTGAGTAGGGCCTCTTACTTTTAATCATGCAACCAATTCCTTCCTATCCAGCCAGGTCTCATAGACTTGACGTAACATAGTAAATGTAAATCTGAGACGCTCAAATTAGTACGTTGGTATGGTTACATAAGAACAGGGGTGAAAGTAAGGCGGTACGGTCCGGTACATAAATATTTGGGGTACGCCGTACCGGTAAAACATGAGCAATAATGAAAACAAAAGAAAACTGTAGGCTACTACACCACTATGTATTATTACTGCATGTCAGAGGCATGGAAAAGAGAGAATGGACATGAAAACCGGTGGTAAAGCCTACGCTCCAAAATATGATATGGTGGGGCCTCCCGGGTGGCGCAGTGGTCTAGGGCACTGCATCGCAGTGTCGGGTTCGAGCCCAGGCTCTGTCGCAGCCAGCCGTAAGTGTAGACCCTACAGTGAAATGGTGGGGCCTCCCAGGTGGCACAGCTAGCACTGCGATGCAGTGCCCTAGATCACTGCGCCACCAGAGACCCTGGGTTTGAGCCCAGGCTCTGTCGCAGTAAGTGTAGACCCTACAGTGAAATGCTTACTTACAAGCCCTTAACCAACAATGCAGTTTTAAGAAAAATGCCTAAAAAAAAAGAAGAAGTAAGAGTCAATGAGTCAATGTGTGGGGGCACCGGTTAGTCGAGGTAATTGAAGTAATATGTACAGCTGAAGTCAAAAGTTTACATACACCTTAGCCAAATACATTTAAAGTCAGTTTTTCACAATTCCTGACATTTAATCCTAGTAAAAATTCCCTGTCTTAGGTCAGGTAGGATCACCACTTTATTTTAAGAATGTGAAATGTCAGAATAATAGCAGAGTGAATGATTTATTTCAGCTTTTATTTCTTTCATCACATTCCCAGTGGGTCAGAAGTTTACATACACTGATGTCAAGCAAAGAGGCACTGAGTTTGTGAGGACAGAGAAATAACATCTCTATGGGTCAAGTCATAGAATTATATTTAGAATCCCTATTCAGTCAATAGCATCTCTGTGGGTCTAGTCATTGTCGTGTCTTTACGAGTTACATTTTCTTTTTATTGCAAGCTGTTTTTCCACAATATACAAAGCTAAAGACATTGGCGATTTTATCAGCGTTATCACATTGAAAATATTTGGATATGTTGTTGACATTGAACTGATTTTAAAGCCTACTAACCAGATGTGTTAAAAGTGTGTTTAATTTGTAGCATAAGCATATTAATTGGGATGCTATTATGTTCTGTTCTGCCAAATATTACATGAGAAAAAAATTGCCCCAAGGCCAAACCTCTTGCCAATCCCTGCTTTACACTATTCTATGTCTCGCCTAGGACGGCAGAACGTACAGTTCTGCTGTGCTGCATATACATTTTTGGGGGCCAAGCGCGTGCACACACAGGAGGTCCCATACTGGGAAGAAATTAAATCTACCTCCACCCCTGCATAAAACAGATGCTTAGTTAACCGAATATAGGGTGGTTAGGGGAGATGGGTAGATGGGTGGGTGTATAATGCAAATGCCTAACAACCCAATGGTTGCTAGTTTGAATCTCATCATGGACAACTTTAAAATATTAGCTAATTAGCTACTTTTAAACTACTTACTACTTTTTGGCAAATTTGCTACTACTTAGCATGTTAGCTAACCCTTCCCTGACCCTAACCGTAACCCTTTTTGCTAACCCTTACCCTTTAACCTAACTCCTATCACGCCCTGGCCATAGAGAGGCTTTTATTCTCTAATTTTGGTTAGGCCAGGATGTGACTAGGCATTCTATGTTAATTTTCTATGGGTTGTATTTCTTTGTTTGACTGGGTGTGGTTCTCAATCAGAGGCAGCTGTCTATCGTTGTCTCTGATTGAGAACCATACTTAGGTAGCTTTTTCCCACTGGGTTTTTGTGGGTAGTTGCTTTCTGTTTTTGTGTCTGCGTCAGACAGAACTGTTTCGGTCGTCGTTTTGCTATTCAGTGTTCAGTTCCATTAATAAAGGATAAACACGTACAACGCTGCACCTTGGTCCTCACCTCCTTCCAACAGCCGTTACAGAAACCGTAACCCTATACCCTAGCCTAGCTAACGTTAGCCAGATAGCGAAAGTTAGTCACCTAGCTAGAATTTGTAACATATCACACGTTTCGCAAATTCCTAACATATTGTACATTTTGAAAATTCGTAACATAGAATATGAATTGTTATGCATAACATATTATACACGATTAATGATGGACACTTACAATTAATACATACAGTGCCTTGCGAAAGTATTCGGCCCCCTTGAACTTTGCGACCTTTTGCCACATTTCAGGCTTCAAACATAAAGATATAAAACTGTATTTTTTTGTGAAGAATCAACAACAAGTGGGACACAATCATGAAGTGGAACGACATTTATTGGATATTTCAAACTTTTTTAACAAATCAAAAAAAATCAAAAAAATTATTCAGCCCCCTTAAGTTAATACTTTGTAGCGTCACCTTTTGCTGCGATTACAGCTGTAAGTCGCTTGGGGTATGTCTCTATCAGTTTTGCACATCGAGAGACTGACATTTTTTCCCATTCCTCCTTGCAAAACAGCTCGAGCTCAGTGAGGTTAGATGGAGAGCATTTGTGAACAGCAGTTTAAAGTTCTTTCCACAGATTCTCGATTGGATTCAGGTCTGGACTTTGACTTGGCCATTCTAACACCTGGATATGTTTATTTGAACCATTCCATTGTAGATTTTGCTTTATGTTTTGGATCATTGTCTTGTTGGAAGACAAATCTCCGTCCCAGTCTCAGGTCTTTTGCAGACTCCATCAGGTTTTCTTCCAGAATGGTCCTGTATTTGGCTCCATCCATCTCCCCATCAATTTTAACCATCTTCCTTGTCCCTGCTGAAGAAAAGCAGGCCCAAACCATGATGCTGCCACCACCATGTTTGACAGTGGGGATGGTGTGTTCAGCTGTGTTGCTTTTACGCCAAACATAACGTTTTGCATTGTTGCCAAAAAGTTCAATTTTGGTTTCATCTGACTAGAGCACCTCCTTCCACATGTTTGGTGTGTCTCCCAGGTGGCTTGTGGCAAACATTAAACAACACTTTTTATGGATATCTTTAAGAAATGGCTTTCTTCTTGCCACTCTTCCATAAATGCCAGATTTGTGCAATATAAGACTGATTGTTGTCCTATGGACAGAGTCTCCCACCTCAGCTGTAGATCTCTGCAGTTCATCCAGAGTGATCATGGGCCTCTTGGCTGCATCTCTGATCAGTCTTCTCCTTGTATGAGCTGAAAGTTTAGAGGGACGGCCAGATCTTGGTAGATTTGCAGTGGTCTGATACTCCTTCCATTTCAATATTATCGCTTGCACAATGCTCCTTGGGATGTTTAAAGCTTGGGAAATCTTTTTGTATCCAAATCCGGCTTTAAACTTCTTCACAACAGTATCTCGGACCTGCCTGGTGTGTTCCTTGTTCTTCATGATGCTCTCTGCGCTTTTAACGGACCTCTGAGACTGTCACAGTGCAGGTGCATTTATACGGAGACTTGATTACACACAGGTGGATTGTATTTATCATCATTAGTCATTTAGGTCAACATTGGATCATTCAGAGATCGTCACTGAACTTCTGGAGAGAGTTTGCTGCACTGAAAGTAAAGGGGCTGAATAATTTTGCAAGCCCAATTTTTCAGTTTTTGATTTGTTAAAAAAGTTTGAAATATCCAATAAATGTCGTTCCACTTCATGATTGTGTCCCACTTGTTGTTGATTTTTCACAAAAAAATACAGTTTTATATCTTTATGTTTGAAGCCTGAAATGTGGCAAAAGGTCGCAAAGTTCAAGGGGGCCGAATACTTTTGCAAGGCACTGTACCATACTAAATGGAGTGTGCCAGACTTACGTACAGAATAATAAGAAATGGTGTCAGGAAAATAACCTCACACTCAACGTCAACAAAACTAAGGAGATGATTGTGGACTTCAGGAAACAGCAGAGGGAACACCCCCCTATCCACATCGATGGAACAGTAGTGGAGAGGGTAGTAAGTTTTAAGTTCCTCGGCATACACATCACAGACAAACTGAATTGGTCCACTCACACAGACAGCATCGTGAAGAAGGCGCAGCAGTGCCTCTTCAACCTCAGGAGGCTGAAGAAATTTGGCTTGTCACCAAAAGCACTCACAAACTTCTACAGATGCACAATCGAGAGCATCCTGGCGGGCTGTATCACCGCCTGGTACGGCAACTGCTCCGCCCACAACCGTAAGGCTCTCCAGAGGGTAGTGAGGTCTGCACAACGCATCACCGGGGGCAAACTACCTGCCCTCCAGGACACCTACACCACCCAATGTTACAGGAAGGCCATAAAGATCATCAAGGACAACAACCACCCGAGCCACTGCCTGTTCACCCCGCTATCATCCAGAAGGCGAGGTCAGTACAGGTGCATCAAAGCTGGGACCGAGAGACTGAAAAACAGCTTCTATCTCAAGGCCATCAGACTGTTAAACAGCCATCACTAACATTGAGTGTCTGCTGCCAACACACTGACTCAACTCCAGCCACTTTAATAATGGGAATTGATGGGAAATGATGTAAAATATATCACTAGCCACTTTAAACAATGCTACCTAATATAATGTTTACATACCCTACATTATTCATCTCATATGTATACGTATATACTGTACTCTATATCATCTACTGCATCCTTATGTAATACATGTATCACTAGCCACTTTAACTATGCCACTTTGTTTACATACTCATCTCATATGTATATACTGTACTCGATACCATCTACTGTATCTTGCCTATGCTGCTCTGTACCATCACTCATCCATATATCTTTATGTACATGTTCTTTATCCCCTTACACTGTGTATAAGACAGTAGTTTTGGAATTGTTAGTTAGATTACTTGTTGGTTATTACTGCATTGTCGGAACTAGAAGCACAAGCATTTCGCTACACTCGCATTAACATCTGCTAACCATGTGTATGTGACCAATAAAATGTGATTTGATTTGATTTGATTTTGATTTGAAATGCTCTTAGACCAGGTTGTCCTATCTGGGATCATCCTAATATAAACTGCAGAAAGTCCATCCAACAACGTGTATGGCAGTATGTATGCAGTGTTGTTCATGCAACTTCTGTTGGTAAACTGGAAGAATCTACTTGTGATGGGAGTCTGGCTTCTACCTTCTCAGAAATGCAACACATAACTCAAACATGATAGTTTTTATAGTCACCAGCAGAGAGCAGAGTAGCACAGTTATGCTTTACCCATGTGCTGGTAGCACTTCACTGTGTAAACTGGTGAGAAATTATCCTGAACATCTTCAGGATTTGTAGGTTTCTGCTTGTCTATAAATATAATTCCAACCTTGTCTAATAATCAATTATAGGAAATCAATAAGTTCATAACCCTCAATGTAGCCTACAATATACTTATATACTCTAATGTTGACAATGGAAAAAGGCTATTTGCTAGAAAAAATAATTGATGGTCATAAAATGATGCTTAGGTAAGTGATTGAGAGGGCATCGCCATCCCATATAAGTCATGTCTGTGTATGTTTAATCCGGACAGAGAGTCTGTATCTGCAGCCTATACCACAGCAGTTGCCCCGTTTTCCTTTATCCGATGGACATTAATCAGGATTACTCTGCACGACATGACAGGTGCAGCACCAACAACAACACACACTCACCAGATGATGTTCACCACTAGAGGGACAAATAAGATGTGAAGTGCTTTCCTGAAGTGAGATTCAATGAGAGAAGGAGGTCAATCAGAGAAGCAAGGAGCGCTCAGGTGGTCTATCAAAAATATTGCCATGGCGAAATTGAAAGAAAATGTATTTTGGGAACTCTTGCAGGGGTAGAGTACTACCAGGAAATGGTTTAGTGAAGAGCTTTTAACATGATTGTGTGATTGTTTTTCTAATATCTGCGAAGTTGAGAGGAGGTTAAGAGATGAAATTTAGTCTTTTTCCACATATATTCCGTGCATATCTGATAGCAAAGCGCAAATGGATTGTTTTGTTGAGGGAACAATGTGAAAATCATACTTTTCTAAAGGACCTTACTAATGGCCTGGTAGAAGCATCTCAATATCTCATTACACATGTCTTGTCTGTCAGCCAGGCGATGGGCACCACAGTCACAGTTGTAATGTTATTCAAGGGTAAATAGTTTCTATCCTTTCTGTCCTTATCTGCTCTCAGATCACAACAAAATGACCCCAGCACCATAAACCTTTAAATCTAGATCTGTTGGATCATCCGACAGCGGGCTTCCGCCAAATGTAGCCGCCTCAGTAACTATGCCTTCTGTCTGTGCTGCAGGACACTGGGAAAGAGAGAACATTTGATACATTTGTAGTGTGTCTGTCTGTCCTCCTCTGTCTACTCAACAGGCTGAGAGAATTCTCTGACCTGTGACTTTAGAGGACAGTGGTTATGTTTGTCAGGTATAACTGTCTCCTGAGAGAGAGGCTATATGAGACAAGGTGGTTGTGTGTTACAGATGGATACTATCTGAAGAAGAGAACTAGTGTACTGTTTAACAGGTGGAAAACCTCAACATTGTGTGTTGCATTGTCTGTGGTCAAATACACTTAGCTTAGTTGGGATATTCTTAGATCTGTTATTTAACACTGTGAGCTCAGCATTTAAGGAGAAGTTTACCCAAAATCAAGTTTACCTCATGATTCCATACATTGAAACTAGTAGTTCAGTAGAGATTGCTCTCTCCCCCGCTCTCTCTCTCCAGTGCTGTACTGGAACAGCTGCAAAAAAGTGTCACGTGACTCATGGCGTTTCTGGATGGAGGCCTCACTCTGCTCTGTTGCCAATTTTTATTATATTTTATTTCACCTTTATTTAACCAGTTGAGAACAAGTTCTCATTTACAACTGCAACCTGACCAAGATAAAGCAAAGCAGTGTGAAAAAAACAACAACATAGGTAAAGTGCAGCCAGGGACCGAACACTAACTTGTTCTTGCTGACATCTCTTTTTCCCCCTTTGCATAACTATCTCTACCTGCTGTAGGCCTAACTCTATCAACTTTCGCACCAGCTCTGCTGCTATGGTAGTCAGCTACATAAAATAATGATATGAATTCATCTCAAATGTTTTAGGTGGAAATTAACAATTTTTTAAACTCAAAACCGATAGTACTTTTAATAAAAATGGCTAATTCGGCCATACGCTTTCACTAGTTAACTAGTTTGTCCAAACTGTGGATTTCTGAATCATGAATTCACTGGCAACATGAACCATTTTTGCAGCTGTTTCAGTACAGCACTTCACGGAGAGGGGGGGGGGGGGGGGGGCAAACTCTACTAAACTTATTTAAATGTATGGAATCAATTGGGAGTTTCTGGATTTGGGGTAAACTTCTCATTCAAAGAAGCTTACCACTCAAAAATGATCATATAGTGACACTTTCTGTATTTTCAAAGTTTTATGTCTTGAAAACTTGATTATTGACATGCAAAACATTTTGGGACTGTATCAACAGTGGACTAATGAAACAAATATCAAAATAGTGGTTTGGTGTTCTCATTTCCTTTAAGCATTGAGACATTCTGGAGTGTGTTTAGGTGCTCCTCAGCCAAAGATGTTTGAAGTGGTCATACTATACTGTACTCCAGTAAAGTGAAGATGTTATCACTGAGGCCTTCCTGAGCATTTATTTTTCTTTAGACATTATGAATTCCCTGATAGACAGCACTTTGTAATATCCATAAGGGGGCTTGTGTAAAAATATACAGAGGAATAGTGTTATGAAGAATCCATATCTAAGGTGTGCTAGGAGAATAATCAAACCAAATGTGCAGTTCACAATTTATTTACTGAATTAATTTGGACAAAACACCAAAATCTATTACATTTTACAATCAGAACATCCGAGGCAGAATTCCCACCATGCACCACTCCCCTCCAAAACAAAAACAAGAGGACTTCTAAGCATTAGCACCAAATCAGCACCAATGCAAATAAGGGCAGCTCATTCTACGAAACAAAATAAAAGCAATAGTCAGTTTTAAAAGTGACTCAAAATAGCACATTTCTGATAACATTTTCACTTGTGTTTTGACTTTTATAAAAAAAAAGAAGCTTATTTTGTTTCACCCTGCTAGGCAGGCTATAGCATTCATAGGGTGCATGCCAAGGACTAGTTAATAAAAACACCAATTCAAGTAACATTGAGATACGACAAAACATGTCCACTGGTACCCATTCAGAACAGGACAGTTTTACAGGACCTACGCAGGCAGTAGAAAATGAACATGGGCTACTGCAGACCATGTTACTGTGATGGTATTGTTTAATAACTGGTGTCAAGTTCAAAATAAAATATATTAAGGGGTGACCGAAGTTGGCATGGGTGGTGGGGGCAGAGAAATACTGGCACAAAAGTTGAATTGTTTATTCTAAAAACTTTGGACAGACTTTTTCCCATCATGTCCTGTGTCCAAACTATTGCCTTTAATATACATGAAAAAGGAATCTCTGAAAAAGAAAAACCCTGCAATTTTTTTTATTTTTAAATATATATATATTTATATTTATACTGTTGTTACAATTTAAATAAAATGTTAAGTTTTCCTCTCCTACAAATGAAAAGCTAAACTTAAATAGAGAATGAGAGTCTAGAGAGGTGGAATTGATTGTTCACCTAACCTAACCTAAACAAATCAAGTGCATTATGCCATTAGTGGAGGCATAACGGGAGAGGGAGGTTACAAATGAAGGTTAAGCAGAAGATATCAAAGCAGCATTAATAATTTAATGGAATAGCTTAATACAACAAGGTGATATCAGACTTAAAACATAGCCTTATTATTAAATGACAAATTGATGGTGGTGGAAGATAGTTTTTTTTAAAGAAATGCACATGATGAGTGGGGGAGAGAAATAAGGCTACACAGAAAAAGATGATGAAGTACACACATTTCTGAAGACATTAAAATAGTTTAGTCAGTATCCATATACTATGTCAATGAAAGAGCTTTATAACCTAGGTTCAAAGGTCATCTTAGGTAATGAGAGACAAACACTGAGTGACAAAACAAAAATGAGGTCATCTGTCCTGATGATTGTTGGAACAGAGGAGGTAGAAGTTGGCCCTGACCACAGGTCCAGGGTCAGATATTGTTTAATCCTCATAATGGTTAAGGTGAGGATTGAGGGTTATGTGATCTGATCCTAGATCTTTGGTTAGTGGGTAACTTCTACCTGGATGTGTGAGAGCGCATAGAGGAGTGGTGTTCTTGTTCTCCTTGGCTGAGGTTTTTGTCCCTTCGTGCTTTTTGCAGCGTCACAACATGGTGTATGTCTCTACTTTTAAAAGCACCACTTAAAAAAACGAACAACAAAAGATAATGTTTGCTACATTGTTTGTGACTTGCATGTCCAGTGGCGGCAACCCCTCTTAACAGAAGTCCCGCCCCCAATTATGTTAATACACCAATCGCCACCTGGCTCTGCCTCGAGGTTGGTTTTCCATGAAATGGAAAGAAAAAAAGATGGATACACCTTTTCTGTGAGTGACAATGTTTCACCTGCTAAACAACTAATCTACCTTTAGGCTCTTTCAGAGCATGTCGCATTTGTTCCGCTCTGTGGCGTAGTCCTCCCTTTGTGCTCACTGTTTCCTGTCTTCTCAGCTGAAGAACTGATCCAGCTCCTCCTCCATGTTCACCTCGGGCACAGTCTGCTCCTGCTCCCCTCTCCCCTGGACCATAGCGCCACCTGCTGCCCCGGAGGATAAGAACCAGGGGTGCTCCAGGATCTCCCGGGACGTGAGGCGCTCTGCGGGTTCCCGGCGGAGGATGCTCCGGATCAGACACTTGGCCTTGGGCGTCAGGTTCTCTGGGATGCTGAAGTGGCCCCGGCGGATCTTACTGAACAGGGAGCTGGGTTCTACGTCGTGGAAGGGGTAGCGGCCCACCAGGATGGTGTAGAGCATGACGCCCAGGGACCAGACGTCGGCCGCCTTGCCTGAGTAGCTGCCGCTGGCGTTGAGGATCTCGGGGCTGACGTAGGCAGGGCAGCCATGTTTTTCTGACAGAGAGTCATCATTGCCCTCCAGGATGTAGGTGTCTTCTAGGCTCTCCAGCTTCAAAAGGCTCCTGGAGGGAGACAAGAACCAACAACAAACAAATATTAATACTCAGAATCCTCTTATTACAGGAGGGTGACTAAATACAAAAATTATATAACCGATATGTTAAATCAATGGACAATGACCCATTTTCAAAAAATCAAAAGAACATTGTGAGTATAGAAATGCTACTGCCGCATGGTTCAAGATTACAGTAAGCGGTTGCCCTCTTCTAGTGGGAGGGCATTATAAATCATTGTGATGGACATCATCCGTATGTTTTAGATCCATAGCTTTGGACTTTAAATGAAGTGGATTACATAATGCCTGGGGCTTACAGTACAGCTAACATTTCCATTCACAGTGATAAGAGCAGTGCAGCCTGCCAGTCAGCCTATAAATAACCCAACTGATTCAATAGGCCTCTCCAGCCCAACAAAGAGCAACCATTATGGAAGACTTCAGTTCAGCGGCCTTGAGTCAGCGTGCGGTAAGAACAGTTTGAAAATGGGAATCAAAAGTCAAAAACCTTATCATCATCAGTGCCTTTTAACAGAGAACCACGAAGTCTCTTTTCAAAGCAGACCATCACAGCCATGGTTTTGTGAAAGCTGCTGATCATAATGATGGGTTGTTCAGGGACATCATGACTGATGAGGGCTCTGGAGTGGCCCAGGGTACACAGACCCTACACACAGATGATGAGAAAGGGACACTTATGAAGCGCCGCCTAAAGTGTCTCCATCTGTGTGTGAGTGCGTGTCTGTGGAAGTGTGAGGGGCTGTTAAAGACACACACACACACACACACACACACACACACACACACACACACACACACACACACACACACACACACACACACACACACACACACACACACACACACACACACACACACACACACACACACACCTCATCCATTTTAATTGAGGAGGAGAAGAACAGAGCTGCAGCAGTGGCTAATTCCTATTCAGAAAATATCTCTTTACTGTCTGTGACACGTGCACCCACACACATGCACTGATTTTTGCTACGGCCTGACTCTGTTAATTGTGGGGTTTTGTACCGTCCTGTTCACTTGTTTGATTTCAGATAGTTCGGAGTATTCAATCAATGTATTGCCTCAATCAGGACGCTAGAAACCTTTGTAAGCAGCCTGTTTGTAAATATCACTTAAAGAGCTGCATGCAACATAGAAGTCAGCAATCTCTCTAAGCAGCCATTAGGATAGTGGGGCTGACATAATTCTTAATACTGCTTACATAGCATCTCATGTTAAGTATGACCCACATAATGATGTTAAAAATGAATTAGAACACCAACGACAGTGCTTGTAGAAGGTTGGGTTCCAGATCTCTCCTGGCTGACACCGCAGTGGATTCCCAGCCAGTATGACCTATGACCTATAACCTTTCCTGGGAGGCAGTGATAGGTCAATCCAGCCACGATGACATAAGCAGGTCGCCCAGTCTGTCACCATAAACTGCTGTGGCCATATCACCTTACCGGGTAGCTTCTCTCTCTCTCTCTCTCGCTCCCTTCTCTGGCCTTCCATTCACTGAAGCTCTGGGACTTGGCTTTTGGCTAGGGTGACTCTGAATTGCCTGAAATGGCTTCCTCTCCAGTCTCCTCGTCTCCTTTCCTTCATCTACACTGATTCGAAAGAGCTGGATAGGTGAAGCAGATTCCTGGTTGCCTACCACTGCTTTCAACTTTTACAAAATGTTATAATCTCGTGCTAGCTTGTTTTCAGATCGGTGCGGATGCAGGAGAGGATATAAGGATAGGAGGAGAGGAAGAAAGTCACTTAGAATTAGATGCACCCCTAGACCCTGACCCCCCACCCCACAATTTCTCTCCTAACCCCCCTCTGCCCCCATCAATCATTCAGTGGAGGTTTTGACATCCCACCTTGGTAGGTCCTGTCATGGCAGCCATGGTCGTTAGACTGCTATTAGATAAGTGTGGCAGTTAGCTCAGCTTCCCTTTTCCATGAGCAGAGCCAGAGGGTGATACTGCCACAAATGCACAAAGATACAGGGAATTTTTCCTCTAAACTGCGCCCCCGCCCCGAGACTGCCGCGCAGCTCGCAGGGACTGCCGTGCAGAAATATCAGCCCACAGAGAGAAGCACGAGATTGAACTTCACTCAACTTTCTAGAGCAGTGGTCACGTCGATCTCCATGCCATTCCTAGTCGATTGGCAAACATTTCTGTAAAAAACCCAACAATAAAGCCTTGGATTCCTTGTTTTTCCCTTCGGGCTGTTGGCGGTAGGTGCACTTGATTCAGCTGCCCTGCGTGCTGGGTAGGTGAACTGTTGCCAATCTGAACCATTTCATGTGTCTGAAGGTACAAACTCTGCCTTCCCGGCGGGCCCAGAGAGCAAATCAAGGTCACTATAGGCTTACTGTGCACCACAGATTACTGTGTCTGCAGTAACGTGGCAGGCATAAAAGAAAACTACAGCAAAGTTGATACTGTGAGATTTCAAAACATTTAAAACCATGACTAGAGAGAGACTGTCAACGAGTACAGCAAAGAGCTGCTGTTTTTAGGAGTGACTTCATGTTCATGTTCTTACTCAGCACTGTTAACACTTTGTATTCAACACTTTTAAAAACCATAAATGTGTGTTCTTCCTATTTCCACTCAGCGCTACAACAGTAATGAATGAGTAAGAAAGTGTATCTATAGGCTTGCAATGTTATTATTAGAAGCTTGGGTCTTTTTTAATATTGAGGAATATTTCACTTTTCTCATAGTGAATTTGTGCACGAGGCAGAAATAATGCGGTGCAACTCTAGTTTTGCCATCAGCTGGAAGACAGTGTCCCTTTTTGGTCAGTGTCAGTGGAGGGAAGGGACAGCGGAGGGATGTTGAGAGGCGGACCGCTGAAACTGACCATCAGATGTATGCCCCATCAACCCAGTAAAATAAAAATGAAAAGTGAATTATTTCAATGTATGCTCACTCAGCCGTGCCTCACAAGTAGTACAACAACAGCCGTGCCTCACAAGTAGTACAACAACAGCCGTGCCTCACAAGTAGTACAACAACAGCCGTGCCTCAAAAGTAGTACAACAACAGCCGTACCTCAAAAGTAGTACAACAACAGCCGTACCTCACAAGTAGTACAACAACAGCCGTACCTCACAAGTAGTACAACAACAGCCGTGCCTCACAAGTAGTACAACAACAGCCGTGCCTCACAAGTAGTACAACAACAGCCGTGCCTCACAAGTAGTACAACAACAGCCGTGCCTCACAAGTAGTACAACAACAGCCGTGCCTCACAAGTAGTACAACAACAGCCGTGCCTCACAAGTAGTACAACAACAGCCGTGCCTCACAAGTAGTACAACAACAGCCGTGCCTCAAAAGTAGTACAACAACAGCCGTGCCTCAAAAGTAGTACAACAACAGCCGTGCCTCACAAGTAGTACAACAACAGCCGTGCCTCACAAGTAGTACAACAACAGCCGTGCCTCAAAAGTAGTACAACAACATCCGTGCCTCACAAGTAGTACAACAACAGCCGTGCCTCACAAGTAGTACAACAACAGCCGTGCCTCAAAAGTAGTACAACAACAGCCGTACCTCACAAGTAGTACAACAACAGCCGTACCTCACAAGTAGTACAACAACAGCCGTGCCTCACAAGTAGTACAACAACAGCTGTGCCTCACAAGTAGTACAACAACAGCCGTGCCTCACAAGTAGTACAACAACAGCCGTGCCTCAAAAGTAGTACAACAACAGCCGTACCTCACAAGTAGTACAACAACAGCCGTACCTCACAAGTAGTACAACAACAGCCGTACCTCACAAGTAGTACAACAACAGATCTATTAATGGTGTGATCATAAAGCCTGCCTCAAAAAAAAGTATATAATTTAAAACAAATGGCCCGAACAACAATGCATTGGCAGGGCAATTCAAGGAAAGCCAGTATGCGGTGATAATATATTGGGCCTATAGCTTACTGAACAAACATTACTACAGTACTACAGTACTGTTTTTAATTGGTCAATGTTGCATAGGCGTAGTTAAAAAAAAAAAGTAATGTTAAAAACAAATCTGAGCGGAAGATCTCGGCTTGCATTTTGACTCAGAAAAGGTTGGTGACCGCTGTTCTAGAGTTTTCCTTAACACTATTAACGTTCCCTTTACTGTGGCAACTGTGATCGAATCAACGCAATATTAGCCACTTTCAATGCATAATACTGAAACAAAACTAACTATGCAAGATAATTTGTTGTAGACAAAACACATCGGAGTAGGATTTTATTGTATTGACATGCATTATTCAGCCCGTACTCTACACAAACTGTAGCGACATAACCAATCAGAGCTGCAGTAGGCCTATAATCAAACAGACCATAGCAATATATGGATCTATATTTACAGCATGAGTGGTCGTGAGTAGATGCGCTTGTTTTGAGATCAAAGTGAGAGCTGCATGTAGACACGTGTGAATATTTAGTTAATATCCTTTGCTAGTTAGTGAGTTATTAGCCCAGATATATCATTTGTAGTCAGCAATAGGGGATCGATTGCTTCCTACAAGAGCACAAAACGTGTACATTTCTTTGAAAAGTGAGTTTTGTCTTAAAGTGTTGTATTTTGAGACAGGCTTGAATAAGCGTGTAGCCAATAGGCAGAAGAAAGCATAATTTGTCTTATTCTCTGTAATAATGGTATGAGAATAATAACGCAATTTCTTTTGTAAAGTGGTTTCTTGCATCAAACAACACACCAACATGTTCAGTCACCTCCTTGTTTGATAAACAACTGGATAAACAGGTTAATGTCAAGCCCTGCATGTTTTTTTCTAAAGTCTCATGGAATGTAGATCTACATTGAACACCACACATTGGCTGCTACTGTAGACTGAATGATAGAACAGATATTTCCATGATACAATGTTATGAGATGCATTTTCTTTGCTCAGCGCTGGAGAAAAAAATTGAGGGAACTTTGGATACAGGGTATCTATCTACACCACTGCCAGGTTGGACTTCTGCCATAGGAGCAGAATGAGGTCCTGCATAGATCTAGGATCAGCTTGCCCTTCACCAAATGTAACCTTAACCATTGGAGGAGAGCACACCAAGCTGACCTTAGGTCATTGTGTGTCTAGGCTGGGGCATTGAGATAGAGAGCATCCAGTCAGTGCCAGGCTGAATGAGGTGGCGAACAGGCTCAGATCTCCCCAGTAACAGCAAATGGTTGCTTTGACAGGGTCAGTTAAAAAAGCAGCATCAGAATATGTTTTAATCAGTGTTCTCCTGAAACATTATAATGATAAATGTGGAACACACAGAAATGTTGGTCTGATTAATTGGCTTCTATCTCTGCAGCAAAATAGGTTATAAAACCTATATTGATTCTGTTTGCGCCTAATAGGCTGCAATATCAACAGTCCACCACCAGGGGTCTGTATATACTAAACCCTGTTCGAGCTGATGTCTGGAGCACTGATTCATTACTCTGTGTCACAGCCTTACATGGTAAATCCCACCCTAATTGAACATCTGTCAGACAACTCTAATCCTGGCATCTCTGCTGTCACTGTCCACCAGTTTAACAGCAGTTCGGCTGGCTGGCATGGGCCCTGAACTGTATCCAGCAGTCTCCCTGGTTGTCCCCAAGTCACATTCGTGTGTGTGTACTCCTAGTTATATTGGGTACCTTCAATATGGTAACCTCCGATCTAAATATAAACTACTCAACTCCATAACTATGTTACAACAATATCTTACTGTAGTAATTACAGTGTTACTACACAGTGTAACTTAATGTAAAGAGTTACTGTAGGGTTATGTACACTCATATCTATTTACAAAGAGCATAAGGTGAGAGACTCATTCCTTTCTTCCCCTCCCATCCATCACCCCTCCTCACACTGTCCTCTTCCTCACCTGTCCTCGTTCCTGAAGACAAACTTCCTCAGCTTGAGGTCCCGGAGAACCACGCCGTTGTCATGGCAATGTGCCACTGCTGAGGCTATCTGACGGAAGAGTCTGGCGGCCTCGTCCTCACGCAGCTTCTTGCAGGTACGGACGAAGGAGTGCATGTCTCCGTGGCTCCTCTCGAAGAAGACGTAGGCCCGCTTCTCCCCCAGCAGGACCTCCACCACCTGGTTGATGTGCTCATGTCTGCCCAGGGAGAAGTAGGCCGCCAGGGACTCCTGGTAAATGCCGATCTCAAACACCTGGAGAGGCGGCGGGAGAGAGAGAGGGAGGGGGTGGGTAGAAAGGGAGGGAGAGAGTTTAGTATCCAATGGAGATGATAGTCATTGTTCAGCACATTGTGTAGACTAGAACGGATGTGATTGTCTATCATCGTGTAGAATAGGGAATGGTGTAAGCTCTATAATTCACCAAGTTCTGAACGCTTCACCTTACTGAACATGCCTACACCCCCCAGGGCTCCAGAACCTTTAGACCAATGTTAATTCCATGGGCTGCAACATTTAGAATGCTGCTGCAGATAGAAAGGTAAAACCATAGAGCTACATGGTGACCATTCCATATTCTGCATGCATACTTTTCTATCTGAATATGAAGATTCTGTAACTTCGCCGCCATTGCCCAAGTACATAAACAGTTAGAGAGCAGCAGGCTCTGTCTCACCCTGCATTGTGTGTGTGCATGTGCTTCTCAAGGTCTACAATTGTAGCTGGGGTTTACTAATACACATTGGTAGTAAACTGTCAATTCTGAGATCACAAATGTATCTCTTTGATGTTGCTCGGTAGTAAAAATGAAAGGCATATATACACTACTGGTCAAAAGTTATAGAACACCTACTCATTCAAGGGTTTTTCTTTATCAGTGGAGGCTGCTGAGGGGAGGACGGCTCATAATAATGGCTGGAATGGAGTAAATGGAATGACATCAAACACAAGGAAACCATGTGTTTGATACCATTCCACTGATTCCGCTCAGTGGAATGCTGTCAGCCATGAACCCGTCCTCCCCAATTAAGGTGACACCAACCTCCTGTGCTACATATATATATATATATATATATATATATATATAGTTTGCTTTGCAGTGCCAAAGACCATGGTCCTAGCCTACTCCTTTCACTGTGACAAAGTTTAGGGTCATACTCTAGGACTGTGTTCCTGTGGGGCATGTGTGCTTTTAACCTAACATTTCTGTTAATCAGGCCAGGTTCATAACATTTAATGTACCGAATGGTACATGTATCCAATGCTCCAATAATCAAACTGTACAGTTAAGTTAATACTGTACCATACAGGGGTGGGAACAAAGGCCAAAAGGTTGACCTATGCACTTGAAAAACCATCTGCCTACTGCATCTTTCAAACCTTTGGTGATATGTGTGCTACTGTATATAAGAAAAACAACAACATGCAGAGTTTGAGATTTAACTACAATGAAATGTATTATATTCATATTGCACTAGAAACACTTAAACAAGATTCTACATAACATCCATTTACAGTAGGAAATAGTGTGTTATTCTGGTAGTGAATTAAGCAGAGTACATGAGAATGAGGAAAACCTTTAAAAAAAAATTTTTTTACGAGGAACAAAGGCGTTGGTAGTGCTATTATGTACTATGAGTTTGGGAGAGTATGGAGCGTGCATGGTGCGTGATTACTCACTCCTTTGTCAACGTTACATCATCCCGACCCATACAACTCTCGAGACACGCGCAAGCTGAGCTGCCTGCTTTGCACTCCATTAACTTTTTCCATTACTCTTTCAGTCGTATCCATTTCCAATTCATGCATAAAATATCAGGAGACAAAGTTCGCAGCAACACCGGGTAATTCCATGGGCTAGTATACAGTGCATTATTTATTTCCTGTTTGAGATTATGTGCGTAATTTGCATTCAAAAACGACCCAGAACGCCTACAGCTATAAACGTGTAACTACTGTTATGGCTCTATCCATACTGAATAAAAATATAAACGCAACGTGCAACAATTTCATTTTTTTTTTGTGAGTTACAGTTCATATAAGGAAATCAGTCAATTGAAATAAATAAATAATGCCCTTATCTATGGACTTATCTATGGATTTCACATGATTGACCAGGGTTGCAGCCATGGGTGGGCATAGACCAACTGGGGAGCCAGGTCCAGCCAATCAAATTAGTTCTTCCCGACAAAAAGGGTTTTATTACAGACAGCAATACAACTCAGCACACCCCCCCCCCCCCCCCCACACACACTTTTTGTGCATATGGAACATTTATGGGATTTTGTATTTCAACTCATGAAACATGGGACCAACACTTTACATGTTGCGTTTATATTTTTGTTCAGTGTAGATGGCTGTTTTGTGAGCAAGGTCATGTTTATCATAGTGCTACAGTTCTATTCTAGCTATATTAAACCTGTGTGTGGGACTGGTAGATTGACCAAATATGGTGTTTTATGGTTAGGCTCCAGCGTTATCTGCTCGAGATGAATGGAATGTTCATGATGTAACGTTCGCGACAATGTATCTGCTGCATTCTCTCTATGACTAATGCGCCCGTCAATCAACTCAATGGCCTATAAAAACACTTAGAGGACCCACCTTACATACGAGCTCTTCCCCGGTGTGCAGGTGGGCGGCCCTGAAAACGTGATCCCCCTCCAAGGGCTCGAGGAGTAGGTAGTTACCGATGCAGGAGATACAGTGGGAGGAATCTGGTGTTTCGGGGGGGCTAGGGGATCCTAGGTTAGGGCTGAAACTCTGGCTGGATTCTGTAGTCCTCAAACAAGATAGGCCTAACTCCTCAAAATCGGTCGTTTTGTGCCGTGATCTCCCATAACGCGAGATGTTGATGGGATTAGATATTTGTATGTTCATCAGGATTCCCTAATACTGCCAAACTATCCGGTTGTCTTCTCTTTGACGGCACTTTGGGTTGTAAACTTGAGAAAATAGAGTGGTTGTAGTGGTCCTGTACTTTGTTGCTGCCCTTTAAAAAATATAAAGCTAGATTATATGTTGTGCTACCCTTGCAAGTGCACCTATTACAATGTAATAAGTAGGTTATGTCAAACTCTTATCTGTAGGCGAGGCTACTATTGGAGGGCTCATATGTAATACATGTAATGAAATAAGCAATTCTCAGAGAACGTTTGCAATATATTTCCTTTATCTACCCAGCTATGGGACTAAAACAAAAGCATTGTTCACTGCACCGTGACGCACGGCAGCCCTTTGCACAAAAGATAGTGCTGAATTTGAGCATAAACGCTTTACCAGAGTGCGAGAGACAGCAATGCCGATTTGCAACAAAGGAAACACTCAAATCCTACCGATTGCAGTTTTGTAATGATGATTGCACTACTAGATTAAATATAAGCACACAAATAGCCCGCTAGACTTGCGATTCATTGAATTACATCACACGTTTCCGAAAATACCTTGCAGACAGAGAAGATACAAAGTAACCGCGGTTAAAAACGCACCGAGGTTGCAAACTACGGTAGGCCTATATGTAAATCAACATTAATTCTTGATAGCAAAAGCAATGCTATTGCTTTATAGCTACCAGGTCAGTGTCATACGGTCCTTGTTCGTTTAACACATAATGTCCATGCAGCGAGCTTCGGGGATTGCCATCGACCAAATATGGAGAGAGAAAACCATCCAGAATTCAAAGACCTTTGTAGTGTTCGGAAGTGGATGTCCTTTGCGACGAATTCGTTTTTGAATCCAAAGGAACTTTTGCCGGCTGTTTCAGCTGCTGGAAGTAAAGGATGGCCGACTTTCCAAGGCCTTTCGCTTGATTCAGCAAGACATCCTCTCCGGCGGTGGTGTGTACTTACGTGGCTGCGAAAAATCTAGCTAGTCCATTCAGTGCGAGGTCAGCCGCTTAACACACACCTTTCCTCAGCGCAGGAGCCGACTGCCTGGCGGATAGGCTTCCACACTCACACACACATTCGCTTACACACATACGCATAGGCTACACACAGACCTGCCCCCGACCCGCCTCCCTTACGTCACATACACACACATACAGAGAGGAACCCCATTGGTTTGCCTGCCGATGCCTAACACAATTACCGTTAGCTCTACAGTAATATAGCAGTCATGTGAGCAGCATGTACACTACATGGATCTAATGTTAATTGGCTTTGATGTTAATTGGTGGGGTGGTGAACATACATTTCCCTATAGAAATGCCATTCATGTAAATATTTGGAAACATTTTCTAACCAGCGGGGTAGGCTACTGAATACCACCGTGGCTGCCTATTGCATGATTTGAGATATTGGCTGATCTGCCAGGTAATGCATTACATTCAGTCATTTCTATTTGTATTTATTGTGGATTCCTATTAGCTCCTGCCTTGGCAGCAGCTACTCTTCCTGGGGTTTATTATGGATTCCTATTAGCTCCTGCCTTGGCAGCAGCTACTCTTCCTGGGGTTTATTATGGATTCCTATTAGCTCCTGCCTTGGCAGCAGCTACTCTTCCTGGGGTTTATTATGGATTCCTATTAGCTCCTGCCTTGGCAGCAGCTACTCTTCCTGGGGTTTATTATAGATTCCTATTAGCTCCTGCCTTGGCAGCAGCTACTCTTCCTGGGGTTTATTATGGATCCCCATTGGTTCCTGCCTTGGCAGCAGCTACTCTTCCTGGGGTTTATTATGGATTCCTATTAGCTCCTGCCTTGGCAGCAGCTACTCTTCCTGGGGTTTATTATGGATCCCCATTGGTTCTTGCCTTGGCAGCATCTACTCTTCCTGGGGTTTATTATGGATCCCCATTGGTTCCTGTCTTGGCAGCAGCTACTCTTCCTGGGGTTTATTATGGATCCCCATTGGTTCCTGCCTTGGCAGCAGCTACTCTTCCTGGGGTTTATTATGGATCCCCATTGGTTCCTGCCTTGGCAGCAGCTACTCTTCCTGGGGTTTATTATGGATCCCCATTGGTTCCTGCCTTGGCAGCAGCTACTCTTCCTGGGGTTTATTATGGATTCCTATTAGCTCCTGCCTTGGCAGCATCTACTCTTCCTGGGGTTTATTATGGATTCCTATTAGCTCCTGCCTTGGCAGCATCTACTCTTCCTGGGGTTTATTATGGATTCCTATTAGCTCCTGCCTTGGCAGCAGCTACTCTTCCTGGGGTTTATTATGGATTCCTATTAGCTCCTGCCTTGGCAGCAGCTACTCTTCCTGGGGTTTATTATGTATTCCTATTAGCTCCTGCCTTGGCAGCAGCTACTCTTCCTGGGGTTTATTATGGATTCCTATTAGCTCCTGCCTTGGCAGCAGCTACTCTTCCTGGGGTTTATTATGGATTCCTATTAGCTCCTGCCTTGGCAGCAGCTACTCTTCCTGGGGTTTATTATGGATTCCTATTAGCTCCTGCCTTGGCAGCAGCTACTCTTCCTGGGGTCTGGCAAAATTAAGGCAATTATACAAATATACAAATATTACAATCCATTTATTACAGAATTCACAACACACTACGTGTGTGCCCTCAGGCCCGTACTCCACTACCACAGATCTACAATGCAAAATCCATGTTTATGTGTGTATAGTTAGCATGTGTGTGTATGCATGTGTCTGTGCCTATGTTTGTGTTACTTCACAGGCCCCGCTGTTCCATAAGGTGTATTTGTACCTGCTTTTTAAATCTGATTCTACTGCTTGCATCAGTTACCTGATGTGGAATAGAGTTCCATGTAGTCATTGCTCTATGTAGTACTGTGCACCTCCCATAGTCTGTTCTGGACTTGGGGACTGTGAAGAGACCTCTGGTGGCATGTCTTGTGGGGTGTGCATGGGTGTCAGAGCTGTGTGCTAGTATTTTAAACAGACAGCTTGGTACCTTCAGCTTGTCAACACCTCTTACAAAAACAAGTAATGAGGAAGTCAATCTCTCTTCCACTTTGAGCCATGAGAGATTGACATGCATGTCATTAATGTTAGTTATCTGTGTTAAGGGCCAGCCATGCTGCCCTGTTCTGAGTCAACTGCAATTTTCCCAAGGCCCTCTTTGTGGCACCTGACCACACGACTGAACAGTAGTCCAGGTGCGACAAAACCTGGGCCTGTAGGACCTGCCTTGTTGATAGTGTTGTTAAGAAGGTAGAAACCAGGGCCTGTAGGACCTGCCTTGTTGATAGTGCTGTTAAGAAGGTAGAAACCAGGGCCTGTAGGACCTGCCTTGTTGATAGTGCTGTTAAGAAGGTAGAAACCAGGGCCTTGTTGATAGTGCTGTTAAGAAGGTAGAAACCAGGGCCTGTAGGACCTGCCTTGTTGATAGTGCTGTTAAGAAGGTAGAAACCAGGGCCTGTAGGACCTGCCTTGTTGATAGTGCTGTTAAGAAGGTAGAGTAACACTTTATTACGGACAGGCTTTTCCCCATCTTAGCTACCGTTGTATCAACATGTATTGACTATGACAGTTTACAATCCAGGGTTACTCCAAGCAGTTTAGTCACCTCAACTTGCTCAATTTCCACATTATTCATTACGAGATGTAGTTGAGGTTTAGGGTTTAGTGAATGATTTGTCCCGAGTACAATGCTTTTCGTTTTGGAAATATTTAGGCCTAACTTATTCCTTGCTACCCATTCTGAAACGAACTGCAGCTCTTTGTTAATGGTTTCAGTCATTTCCGTTGCTGTAGTAGCTGACGTGTATCGTGTTGAGTCATCCGCATACATAGACACACTGGCCTTACTCAAAGCCAGTGGCAGGTCGTTAGTAAAGATTTTAAAAAGCAAGGGGCCTGAACAGCAGGTCATTTGATGTTTAAAACATGTGATAAAGCGTTACTGATGATCTGTCCTACTAGTTTCTATGGTGGGTGGGCCTGTGCGTGACACGAGTGTGTGACCCATTACACCATTTTGTTTGTCTGAATTTGCGGGTTTTACGCACCAGTCAAGCTATTTCAAGGAAGGAGGTCTGAGAACAAGATTGAGCAATTCCATGTCGGAATGTGGGGCATTTACATTTTAGTCATTTAGCACACGCTATTATCCAGAGCGATTTACATTCCTCTTAAAACAGCTTGGTGGGAGAACCACATATCACAATCATGGTAAGTACATTTTTCCTTAATTAAGTAGATATCAGCAAAGTCAGAGCTAAGAAAGGAGGGTAAAAAGTCAAGTTAGTTCACAAATGGCTTTTTATTGTGTGTGTGTGTGTGGGGGGGGGGGGTTGCTGTGGGATTATTTAAGATTGAAGATACTCTTTGGGGGGGGTGCACTGTGGGATTATTTAAGATTGAAGATACTCTTTGGGGGGGTGCACTGTGGGATTATTTAAGATTGAAGATACTCTTTGGGGGGGGTGCACTGTGGGATTATTTAAGATTGAAGATACTCTTTGGGGGGGGTGCACTGTGGGATTATTTAAGATTGAAGATACTCTTTGGGGGGGGGGGGTGCACTGTGGGATTATTTAAGATTGAAGATACTCTTTGGGGGGGGTGCACTGTGGGATTATTTAAGATTGAAGATACTCTTTGGGGGGGGTGCACTGTGGGATTATTTAAGATTGAAGATACTCTTTGGGGGGGTGCACTGTGTGATTATTTAAGATTGAAGATACTCTTTGGGGGGGGGGGGTGCACTGTGGGATTATTTAAGATTGAAGATACTCTTTGAAGAGGTAGAGTTTCAGATGTTTTCGGAAGATGGGCAGGGACTCTGCTGTCCTAGTTGCAGGTGGATGCTGGTTCCACCATTGGACTGCCAGGACAGAGAGTGGGAGGGCCAAGAGACCAGAGGTGACAGAATGGAGTACACAGGTTGGGGTGTAGGGTTTGAGCAGAGTCTTTGAGCAGGGTGGGGCAGTTCCTCTTGCTGCTCAGTAGGCAAGTACCATGGGCATTTAAGAAAAGCCTGCAGCTGCATGGGAGGGAGACAGATAGCAGTGTTCATGTTGCATACTGTCAACTATAGAACTGCAGAAAGGATTCCACACAGTATTATGAGGAAGGATATTCTCCATTATTTCTCATTGGAAGGCTACAGCCATGCCTGACTAAACCCACGCTACATGTATTTTTCACACAGAGGCCTCTTCTATATCATTGGTGGTGGTTGGCAGCTGCTGAAGGCCATGCACCCACACGCTATCATATAATGTGGTGTGTGTGTGTGTGTGTGTGTGTGTATGTATGGCCTGCTCCAATATGCACTGCATGCCACTGCTCCCACCCACCTAGGTTCATTCTGTGTATCATTCCTGCATAGAGATTATCTTACAAAGGCTTTGTTTGTCCTTTACAGACATCAGAGACCATATTCACATCTAATGAATTCAGATCATGTAAACATGTACATTTTGGTTTCAGTTATCACTGGGGGATCAGTTATCACTTGGGGCATCAGGTATCACTGGCGGACCAGTTATCACTGGGGGATCAGTTATCTGGGGATTCAGTTATCACTGGGGGATCAGTTATCACTGGGGGATCAGTTATCTGGGGGATCAGTTATCACTGGGGGATCAGTTATCACTGGGGGATCAGGTATCACTGGGGAATCAGTTATCACTGGGGGATCAGGTATCACTGGGGGATCAGTTATCACTGGGGGATCAGTTATCTGGGGGATCAGTTATCACTGGGGGATCAGTTATCACTGGGAGATCAGGTACCACTGGGGGATCAGTTATCTGGGGGATCAATTATCACTGGGGGATCAGTTATCTGGGGGATCAGTTATCTGGGGGATCAGTTATCACTGGGGGATAAGTTATCACTGGGGGATCAGTTATCACTGGGGGATCAGTTATCACTAGCCAAATGCTCTTGGAATTTACATGCCCACCCACTCCAACTTCAAACATCCGAGCTATGGCCCAACCTACACACATCCTGCTGGATTTCACCATAGTTTCTGTTAAGCCATGACAACAGAGCAGATGTGCATGAAATAGAAAAATAATCCGCAAACACTTTAACCAATTCCCTTGCAGTTTGATCCCTTCCTATAGGAGAGGAAAGGAGAAGAGAGGAGGAGCGAGATGAGAAAAAACACAGAAACACATTAGCTCTCTAAACACAATTGTACTGAGGAGAAATAAATGGCAGGCCTACCCAGTGCCTCGGAGCGCATGTGTGTGAGATCTGCCCTAGAGGATTCCAAAGGTCAGTGAGGATGACTCCCTTCTGAATCAAGTCCCTGGAGCATCCTTGCTCACTACCCATCACACTAGGAATAGGAGGAAATTGCCCCTAAGATTTAGACCAGTTTTCAACCCTAATGTTAAAGAGGCAATCTGCAGTTCAAACAATAGCAACACATTTCCCCGCCACTGTTTCTGAAAAATGCTAAGGGTTGTGGCTGGAGAAATGTAACCACTCAAATTTGTAGACAGCTATGGATGGAACTATTAATATCAAATTAGTTTTAACCATGTTTTGAAGTTATACATTGTTAGTTTACATTTACTTTGTTTACAAACATTGGAGTAAAAAAATCATATATTTTGGGTTCTGATGGGGTACGACAGCTCATGAGGTATTTCTGCCCATGAGACCATGGAGGGAGAGGGGAAGAGAGGGTCCAGGGACTCACTAACCTGCTCTCTAGGTTGGAAGGAGGGAGACAGAGAGAGGCTGTCTGTCAGCCAGCCACCATCTAAAAAACATAGAGGCATTTGGCATTCGAGATATTACTTCCTCGTCATGAAGAAAAGAGGTCAAATGAATATAAACATTCAACATTTTTCATAATTCTGCCAAAGTTGTTGGTGTGAAACATATTACGGTCCAGGCTACCCCAGATACTTCTTTGTAACAATACAAAGCTTTCTAAGATGAATATCCTCAGCAGGCCTTATTTATCATAATTACAGTACATCAACATTATTCACATAGGCCACACTTTATTTGGATCGTCCAGATAGTCCATCTGTAGATGCTTTACAGATGGTCATACTATCAACAAACTATCTGTTGATAAGCAACTGACTATTTGTTGATAAGCAACTGCTTACTAGGGTTAGGGTTAGGGTAAAGTTTAGAATACGGGTTGGGGTCAGGGTTAAGGTTAGAGTTAAGGTAAGGGTTAAGTTTGTAGTTAGAATAAGGATTAAGGTTAGGGTTTATTGCTAGGGTTAGTAGATAGTTAGTTAAAATGTTACTAATAGTCTGTAGAGCATCTACAGATGGACTATCAAAATAATGTGTTACCTTCACACATATAGCGCATAAGCTCATTGTGTACCTATCACCTTTTTCAATTCAGAACTTGTCATAGGCATTCTCAATTGTCATTTCGACTGGGTGAAAAATATATGTTCTCACTCCGCCCCATCCCCTATGCATCTCTTAGTCTCTGGTTGCATGAAATCAACCCTCAGAAGTCATCCATGGGTAAGATCCATGACTCAGACCTTGCTGTAACTCATATGTTTTAGCTGTGAATTAGTCTATTGGGCAGAGCAGTTACAACGGCTGTCACTTTCAACTGAGTGGAAAATAGTTTTTTGGGAGGATGGGTACATAGTTGTATGTCTGTCACATTCTGTCCCAGGCCTCGTGCCCTCGTAGGAACTGCACAACTGATTTCACCTGAGAATGTGAGAGAGGGAGATGGAGAGAGACAGAGAGAGATGTGAGTCATATTTACCTGCCTTTCTCTCCTCTGTGAACTGTTTGGGACAGAGGCTGGTCAAATTGAATTACAACACAACGACAGACAAACAAAGCCAACACAAATTACAGCTGTATTAAGGCTGTCGACCACGGACAATGACAAGGTCGTCCATGTCAATAACAATTTGCCAATTGAGAACATGCAGAGCAGTTATTATATTTCTGAGCTCCTTGCCTTTGTTAGCTCTAGATCTAGGACAGTGTGTCGATTTTTGTAGCAGGGTAGACACTCATTTTACATTTGTTTGGTTTTAACCCTTTCCCAAACAACCCTTAAATTACATTAACCATTCGGAATGAATGCCTTAACTTAATGTTTTAACTCTATTCAAAAGTTGAACTCTTAACTAAACAATTTGGAACAATGCAGAGCAGGAGGAGCAACCCAGGGTGAAATTGGATAAATGTCAGAATCTGAAGTCAAATTGGTGAGATCTTGTTGGCTCAGAAACAGACAGCTCAATATTTATTCACTGTATATAGACTTTTTGTTTCCTTTTGTTCTACTGTATTATTGACTGTATGTTTTGTTTATTCCATGTGTAACTCTGTGTTGTTGTATGTGTCGAATTGCTACGATTTATCTTGGCCAGGTCGCAGTTGCAAATGAGAACTTGTTCTCATCTAGCCTACCTGGTTAAATAAAGGTGAAATAAATTAATTAAATTAAATAGGTCTGCATACAGTGCATACCTCCAGATCTGAAGCTTGGCAGTAAGGACATGTACTGGGGGAGGGGTGGTCCAAAATATGGGAGGATTGTAACTTTTATTATACCACAGGTCAATATACTGTACTCTACCAGTCTAACTGTCTATCCTGCCCTCTATCCACCATTCATACTGCAGAGACTATAGTGGTAGGTGGATCGTTTGTCCAGATCCACAATAGGCTAATTAGCTATCATACCACACATAAAGCATTCAAAGCTGCATAATTTGTTTTATATGAATCCTCAAGAACAAATAGGAATAGCTGATAGGCAGTGGCAGGCCAGGTGCATCAAACAGCTTGCTCTTGATCTTGTTTAGGGACAATACAATTATCCAACCTATTGTTTTCAAGTGAGTACAAAATTGTACTCTAGGCTGCAGTGAAAATGTCATTTGAACAACGGCACAAAAGCCTTATGATTTGAATGTTTCATTCCATTTGGATCAGTTGAGTCTACTCTGGACAGTTTATACGGTCTAGAAAGGCAAGGTAGCAGGCCAGTCTGGCTGTATTTTTACTTCTCATACTGTCTGTTGCAGATCCTCCCTATCCCCAAGTCCTCTTATAATAATGTGCCACAATGCTCCCGACAGGCCCAGTTATTCAGGAAAGCTTAACTCTGCGTCCTCTCCTATCCCGACGGCTATTCCATCGGGCACCTAGAACCTAGTGCTTCAATATAGCCTCAATATTTATCAACTTTTAAAATGTATTACCTTTTATATGTTTCATAAACAAAACCAGTCACAATGTTTTGATCTGATTAGGCTACTTCAACAGTCTCCTGTATACACGTTCATCCAAAATGTAGTTCCAGCATCCTCAAAATGACATTCACCAGGTTTCCATCCAACCTTTTTATGCTAGTAAAGTTCATGTTGGATAGAAAATATACGACATCATAGGAAAGCATACAGTTTATTAGGTTACAGATTATAAAAGTTACGATGAACTTCACAGTGTGGGGAAAGTGCACGGTGATGAGCTTGATGTTCCTTTCAATAAATATCGAGGGCCTTATTTTGGTGACATGATGATTGGTGCTTGGCTGCCATTTGACAAATAAAAATAATCTCACAATTTGTCCATAATAATCATGTAGTAGGCTATATCTGCATTGTATCTGCGAGCTGCTGCCTAGAGTGCACTTGCCAATACCAGAGTGGGCACATTTTCTATACCTTTGCAACAAAAATTGACAAAACCATCAGTAGGCCTAGAGTTGAAAATAAATTTAATTTCTAAAATACCTTAAAACCACAGGCCAGTTATAACATACTAGCAACACACATAACCACATAACCACCAAACCAGAAAGGAAAATTCAGGGCAGCTAAGACAAACCAAGCCATGGACAAATTGCCTTAAATCTACGGTTTTATATAGAGCCATAGCTGAATGAAACTGTTTACCAATCCATATTTCTCTGGCAAAAAGTCAAGAAAAAAAAGAACATCTAATGTGATAGACCGTATGACTGGACAGGAAATAGAAAGTATCAACTGTATGTTAAATGTGTTTCCTGTCAGGTATTTTAATTATCTGTATTGTCTACTTGTTGAATGTTTGTGAAGTCTTGATTTGTGGTTTTGTAATGTCTTGTTAATTGGTGTTGGACCCCAGGAAGATAAGCTAGCGTTACGGCGTTAGCTAATGGGGATCCTAATAAAAATGACAAAATTACCTCCATCTTGTCTATTTCAAGTCTTCTCTCATTGATAGAGACAGGTGGCTGTCATCATGACATGCAGCACTTTGGGGTGGACACCCACTTGTCTCAATCATTGAGAGAAAACTTGAAATAGACAAGATGGCAGCGTACACTTTGTTGGATTACTTCATGGAGCAAAAAAATATTTATTTTAATAACGGAGCATCTTCTAAATTCAAACAGACCCCCTGCAACTGGACATAGACATTTTATGAGACTCCCATTTCCACATATCAAGGACGAAGACAGTATCTCCAAGGTTGGTCTAAAATTCTCTGTGCTACCCCCAACAGTACCAGTAATGTATACCAAAAATCTTTGGTTAAATCACATTATCTGGTGTAACAATCTGTAGCTACAGTTTTGTGCACTTTACTACACCTAAGTGTACACCTCACACGCACTGAACTGTACTACACTGTTCATACTGTATGTTTTTGTATGTTACTCTTAACATATAACATTCTTGTTGAATGCCCAGTTCTCCTTTTGAGTTAGCATTAAATCGTGTTCACTCCCCTGTACTTTGAAAAATTAACGTTCTTTGGATAAATCTGAATGTCTAACATCTGTTTGATGCTACAGAGGCCGGTACAGCTTATACAGCGGCTTGCAAAAGTATTCACCCACCTTGGCATTTTTCCTATTTTGTTAACTTACAACCTCAAATTAAAATAGATTTTTGAGGGTTTGTATCATTTGATTTACACAACATCCCTACCACTTTGAAGATGCAAAATATTTTTTATTGTGAAACAAACAAGATAAGACAAAAAGCAGAAAACTTGAGCGTGCATAACTATTCACCCCCAAAAAGTCAATACTTTGTAGAGCCACCTTTTGCAGCAATAACAGCTGCAAGTCTCTTGGGGTATGCCTCTATAAGTTTGGCACATCTAGCCACTGGGATTTTTGCCCATTCTTCAAGGCAAAACTGCTCCAGCTCCTTCAAGTTGGATGGGTTCCCCTGGTGTACAGCAATCTTTAAGTCATACCACAGATTCTCAATTGAATTGAGGTCTGGGCTTTGACTAGGCCATTCCAAGATATTTAAATTTTTCCCCTTAAACCACTCGAGTGTTGCTTTAGCAGTATGCTTAGGGTAATTTTCCTGCTGGAAGGTGAACCTCCGCTGCAGTCTCACATCTCTGGAAGACTGAAACAGGTTTCCCTCAAGAATTTCCCTGTATTTAGCGTCATCCATCATTCCTTCAATTCTGACCAGTTTCCCAGTCCCTGCCGATGAAAACATCCCCACAGCATTATGCTGCCACCACCACTCTTCACTGTGGGGATGGTGTTCTCGGGGTGATGAGAGGTTTTGGGCTTGCGCCAGACATAGCATTTTCCTTGATGACCAAAAAGCTACATTTTAGTCTCATCTGACCAGAGTACCTTCTTCCATATGTTTGGGGAGTCTCCCACATGCCATTTGGCTTTGGGGGTGATCAGTGAAATATACCTGCTGGAGTGCGTGCTACGGGTGGGTGTTTCTATGACCAGTGAGCTGAGATAAGACGGGGCTTTACGTAGCAAAGACTTATAGATGACCTGGAGCCAGTGGGTATGGCGGCGAATATGTAGCGAAGGCCAGCCAACAAGAGCATACAGGTCGCAGTGGTAGGTAGTATCGGATCGGTAGGATAGTCAGTTTTACGAGGGTATGTTTGGCAGCATGAGAGAAGGAGGCTTTGTTGCGAAATAGGACGCCAATTCTAGGTTTAATTTTGGATTGAAGATGTTTATTGTGAGTCTGGTAGGAGAGTTTACAGTCTAACCAGACACCTAGGTATTTGTAGTTGTCCACATATTCTAAGTCAGAACGTCCAGAGTAGTGATGCTAGGCGGGCGGGCAGGTGCGGACAGCAATCGGTTGAAGATCATGCATTTAGTTTTACTAGCATTTAAGAGCAGTTGGAGGCCACAGAAGGAGTGTTGTATGGCATTGAAGCTCATTTGGAGGTTTGTTAACACAGTGTCCAAGGAAGGGCCAGATGTACACAGAACGGTGTCGTCTGCGTAGAGGTGGATCAGAGAATCACCAGCAGCAAGAGCGACATCATTGAAATATACAGAGAAAAGAGACGGCCCGAGAATTGAACCCTGTGATATCCCCATAGAGACTGCCAGAGGTCCGGACAACAGGCCCTCCGATTTGACACACTGAACTCTGAGAAGTAGTTGGTGAACCAGGCGAGGCAGTCATTTGAGAAACCAAGGCTGTTGAGTCTGTCGATAAGAATGTGGAAATTGACAGAGTCGAAAGCCTTGGCCACACCAACTCATTCAAGGATTTTTCTTTATTTTTGTTATTTTCTACATTGTAGAATAATAGCAAAGACATTGCAACTATGAAATAACACATATGGAATCATGTAGTAACCAAAAAAGTGTTAAAGAAATCAAAATATATTTAATATTTGAGATTCTTCAAAGTAGCCACCCTTTGCCTTGATGACAGTGTTGTACACTCTTGGTATTCTCTCAACCAGCTTCATGAGGTAGTCACCTGGAATGCATTTCAAGTAACAGGTGTGCCTTTGTAACCAATGTGAAATGGCTAGCTAGTTAGTGGTGGTGCGTGCTAATAGTGTTTCAATCGGTGACGTCACTCGCTCTGAGACCTTGAAGTAGTTGTTCCCCTTGCTCTGCAAGGGCCGCGGCTTTTATGGAGCGATGGGTAACGATGCATCGAAGGTGGCTGTTATCGATGTGTGCAGAGGGTCCCTGGTTTGAGCCCAGGTAGGGGCGAGGAGAGGAAGCAATACTGTTACACCTTGTTAAAAATTAATTTGTGGAATTTATTTACTTTTTAATGTGTTTCAGTCAATCAGTTGTGTTGTGACAAGGTAGTGGTGGAACACAGAAGATAGCCCTATTCGGTGAAAGACCAAGTCCATATTATGGCAAGAACAGCTCAAATAAGCAAGAGAAATGACAGTCCATCATTACTTTAAGACATGAAGTCAATCCGGAAAATTTCAAGAACTTTTTTCTCAAGAAAGTTTCTTCAAGTGCACTCGCAACAACCATCAAGCGCTATGATGAAACTGGCTCTCATGAAGATCGCCACAGGAAAGAAACACCCAGAGTTACCTCTGCGGCAGAGGATAAGTTCATTAGAGTTACCAGCCTCAGACATTGCAGCCCAGATAAATGCTTCACAGAGTTCAAGTAACAGACACATCTCAACATCAACTGTTCAGTGGAAACTGCATTAATCAGGCCTTCATGGATGAAGTGCTGCAAAGAAACCACTACTAAAGAACACCAATTAGAAAATGACACTTGCTTGGGTCAAGAAACACCCATGAACAATAAAAATGGACAATAGACCGGTGGGAATCTGTCCTTTGGTCTGATGAGTCCAAATATGAGATTTTTGGTTCTGACCGCTGTGTCTGTGAGACGCAGAGTAGAACGGATGATCTCCACATATGTGGTTCCCACCGTGAAGCATGGAGGAGGAGGTAGGATGGTGTGGGGGTGTTTTGCTGGTGACACTGTCAGTGATTTATTTAGAATTCAAGGCACACTTAACCAGCATGGCTAAAACAGCATTCTGCAGCGACATGCCATCCCATCTGGTTTGCGCTTAGTGGGACAATCATTTGTTTTTCAAAAGGACAATGACCCAACACACCTTATACACACAGGCTGTGTAAGGGCTATTTGACCAAGAAAGGAGAGTGATGGAGTGCTGCATCAGATGACCTGGCCTCCACAATCACCCGATCTCAACCCAATTGAGATGGTTTGGGATGAGTTGGACCGCAGAGTGAAGGAAAAGCAGCCAACAAGTGCTCTGCATATGTAGGAAATTCAAGATTGTTGGAAAAGCACTCCAGGTGTAGCTCGTTGAGAGAAGGCCAAGAGTGTGCAAAGGTGTCCTCAAGGCAAAGGGAGACTTTGAAGAATCTCAAATATGAAAAAACACTTTTTTGGTTACTACATTATTCCATAAGTGTTATTTCATAGTTTTGATGTCATCACTATTATTCTACAATGTAGAAAATTGTAGAAATAAAGAGTAGGTGTGTCTAAACGTAATTTTTTTACCCCCTTTTTCTCCCCAATTTCACGGTAGTCTCATCGCTACAACTCCCGTACGGGCTCGGGAGAGACTAAGGTCAAGAGCCATGCGTCCTCCAAAACACAACTCAACCAAGCCGCACTGCTTCTTAACACAGCACGCATCCAACCCGGAAGCCAGCCGCACCAATGTGTCAGAGGAAACACTGTACACCTAGCGACCTGGTCAGCGTGCACTGCGCCCGGCCTGCCACAGGACGTGATGAGACAAGGATATCCCTACCGGCCAAACCCTCCCTAACCCGGATGACGCTAGGCTAATTGTGCATCGCCCCATGGACCTCCCGGTCGCGGCACAGCTAGCACTGCGATGCAGTGCCTTAGACCACTGCGCCACCCAGGAAACCTGTGTGTCCAAACTTTTGACTGGTACTGTATATATTCTACTTAAACTGACAAATAAAATCAATCCAAACTGTGCAGCAGCCAGTTGATGATTGGAAAATGCAAGCCATGATATTGAAGTGCCTGAAGTCGATGTGCTTTGTTTATTGGTTGTGTAGTGCATTGGCACAGAAACCTGTTGGTGGAAAATTTGTTGCATATATTTTATATAATTATAAATATGGCAACAAAATATTTTTAACGTTGGAGAGGGGGGGTTCTTGTTTTTAATGACACCTTGAACTGTCCTTATGCATTTTTCTCCCTGTTTGTCACAACAGTTAATGTAGTGAGGGGGTTCAATACTTACAAACTAACACTTGAGAAGAAACCATTTGACAACATCCCAGGGACCAGTGCTAAGTGACACAGCTATAGACATTCTGTAGTCCCATACCTCCAGATCTGAAGCTTGGCAGTACAGTAAGCATTTATCTCCCTGTCTGTCACAACAGTGAATGGAGTGAGGGTTCAACTGTGAGAAACACCAGAGGCTGATTCGAACCTCATGTCTTCTCTCTGTGTCTGACACAGAGACAAAAGGTTGTAACGTCAGAGCAGTTTGTCATCTCAACATCAAAGAATAGGAGAGAAGGAACCCCGATGCACTGTTGATATTATGGATGAGTCATGATTATTTAGTGCCTGTATGGATGTGTTATGAATGCTTTATGTATCACGTACTATCCCCATGGCAATATGACCAAACATCGCTGATCCTCTTTTCATTTTCCTTTGGTTTTGTCTTGTCTTCCATCACACCTGGTTCCAATCCCATCATTTACATGTTGTGTATTTAACCCTCTGTTCCCCCTCATGTCCTTGTGAGTGATTGTTTATTGTAGTGCTTGAACACGTCTGTCCTGGTGGGTGATTGTTTATTGTAGTTCTTGTGTCTGTCCTTGTGGGTGATTGTTTATTGTAGTTCTTGAACACGTCTGTCCTGGTGGGTGATTGTTTATTGTAGTTCTTGTGTCTGTCCTGGTGGGTGATTGTTTATTGTAGTTCTTAAACACGTCTGTCCTGGTGGGTGATTGTTTATTGTAGTTCTTGAACACGTCTGTCCTTGTGGGTGATTGTTTATTGTAGTTCTTGAACACGTCTGTCTTGGTGGGTGATTGTTTATTGTAGTTCTTGAACACGTCTGTCCTGGTGGGTGATTGTTTATTGTAGTTCTTGTGAACGTCTGTCCTGGTGGGTGATTGTTTATTGTAGTTCTTGAACACGTCTGTCCTGGTGTGTGATTGTTTATTGTAGTTCTTGTGAACGTCTGTCCTGGTGGGTGATTGTTTATTGTAGTTCTTGAACACGTCTGTCCTGGTGGGTGATTGTTTATTGTAGTTCTTGAACACGTCTGTCCTGGTGGGTGATTGTTTATTGTAGTTCTTGAACACGTCTGTCCTTGTGGGTGATTGTTTATTGTAGTTCTTGAACACGTCTGTCCTGGTGGGTGATTGTTTATTGTAGTTCTTGAACACGTCTGTCCTTGTGGGTGATTGTTTATTGTAGTTCTTGAACACGTCTGTCCTGGTGGGTGATTGTTTATTGTAGTTCTTGTGTCTGTCCTGGTGGGTGATTGTTTATTGTAGTTCTTGTGTCTGTCCTGGTGGGTGATTGTTTATTGTAGTTCTTGAACACGTCTGTCCTGGTGGGTGATTGTTTATTGTAGTTCTTGAACACGTCTGTCCTGGTGGGTGATTGTTTATTGTAGTTCTTGTGTCTGTCCTGGTGGGTGATTGTTTATTGTAGTTCTTGAACACGTCTGTCCTGGTGGGTGATTGTTTATTGTAGTTCTTGAACACGTCTGTCCTGGTGGGTGATTGTTTATTGTAGTTCTTGAACACGTCTGTCCTGGTGGGCGATTGTTTATTGTAGTTCTTTAACACGTCTGTCCTGGTGGGTGATTGTTTATTGTAGTTCTTGAACACGTCTGTCCTTGTGGGTGATTGTTTATTGTAGTTCTTGAACACGTCTGTCCTGGTGTGTCGGGTTATGGACCCATTTATTTTATTATTCTGTTTTCCGGTGGGTTTTTGTTAATAAACTGCGCTGTTGGAAACACAGTTATTTCTCTCCTGCGTCTGATTTCTCTGACGCCAGTTCACACCCCTTACAACATTATAATGTGCAGAAGATGTGCAGTTCACACCCCTTACAACATTATAATGTGCAGTTCACACCCCTTACAACATTATAATGTGCAGTTCACACCCCTTAAAACATTATAATGTGCAGTTCACACCCCTTACAACATTATAATGTGCAGAAGATGTGCAGTTCACACCCCTTACAACATTATAATGTGCAGAAGATGTGCAGTTCACACCCCTTACAACATTATAATGTGCAGTTCACACCCCTTACAACATTATAATGTGCAGAAGATGTGCAGTTCACACCCCTTACAACATTATAATGTGCAGAAGATGTGCAGTTCACACCCCTTACAACATTATAATGTGCAGAAGATGTGCAGTTCACACCCCTTACAACATTATAATGTGCAGTTCACACCCCTTACAACATTATAATGTGCAGAAGATGTGCAGTTCACACCCCTTACAACATTATAATGTGCAGAAGATGTGCAGTTCACACCCCTTACAACATTATAATGTATAGAAGATGTGCAGTTCACACCCCTTACAACATTATAATGTGCAGTTCACACCCCTTACAACATTATAATGTGCAGAAGATGTGCAGTTCACACTCCTTACAACATTATAATGTGCAGTTCACACCCCTTACAACATTATAATGTGCAGAAGATGTGCAGTTCACACCCCTTACAACATTATAATGTGCAGTTCACACCCCTTACAACATTATAATGTGCAGGAGATGTGCAGTTCACACCCCTTACAACATTATAATGTGCAGTTCACACCCCTTACAACATTATAATGTGCAGTTCACACCCCTTACAACATTATAATGTGCAGAAGATGTGCAGTTCACACCCCTTACAACATTATAATGTGCAGTTCACACCCCTTACAACATTATAATGTGCAGAAGATGTGCAGTTCACACCCCTTACAACATTATAATGTGCAGAAGATGTGCAGTTCACACCCCTTACAACATTATAATGTGCAGTTCACACCCCTTACAACATTATAATGTGCAGAAGATGTGCAGTTCACACCCCTTACAACATTATAATGTGCAGAAGATGTGCAGTTCACACCCCTTACAACATTATAATGTATAGAAGATGTGCAGTTCACACCCCTTACAACATTATAATGTATAGAAGATGTGCAGTTCACACCCCTTACAACATTATAATGTGCAGAAGATGTGCAGTTCACACCCCTTACAACATTATAATGTATAGAAGATGTGCAGTTCACACCCCTTACAACATTATAATGTGCAGAAGATGTGCAGTTCACACCCCTTACAACATTATAATGTGCAGGAGATGTGCAGTTCACACCCCTTACAACATTATAATGTGCAGGAGATGTGCAGTTCACACCCCTTACAACATTATAATGTGCAGAAGATGTGCAGTTCACACCCCTTACAACATTATAATGTGCAGAAGATGTGCAGTTCACACCCCTTACAACATTATAATGTATAGAAGATGTGCAGTTCACACCCCTTACAACATTATAATGTATAGAAGATGTGCAGTTCACACCCCTTACAACATTATAATGTGCAGAAGATGTGCAGTTCACACCCCTTACAACATTATAATGTGCAGGAGATGTGCAGTTCACACCCCTTACAACATTATAATGTGCAGGAGATGTGCAGTTCACACCCCTTACAACATTATAATGTGCAGAAGATGTGCAGTTCACACCCCTTACAACATTATAATGTGCAGAAGATGTGCAGTTCAAACCCCTTACAACATTATAATGTATAGAAGATGTGCAGTTCACACCCCTTACAACATTATAATGTATAGAAGATGTGCAGTTCACACCCCTTACAACATTATAATGTGCAGAAGATGTGCAGTTCACACCCCTTACAACATTATAATGTGCAGAAGATGTGCAGTTCACACCCCTTACAACATTATAATGTGCAGGAGATGTGCAGTTCACACCCCTTACAACATTATAATGTGCAGGAGATGTGCAGTTCACACCCCTTACAACATTATAATGTGCAGAAGATGTGCAGTTCACACCCCTTACAACATTATAATGTGCAGAAGATGTGCAGTTCACACCCCTTACAACATTATAATGTGCAGTTCACACCCCTTACAACATTATAATGTGCAGGAGATGTGCAGTTCACACCCCTTACAACATTATAATGTGCAGAAGATGTGCAGTTCACACCCCTTACAACATTATAATGTGCAGAAGATGTGCAGTTCACACCCCGTACAACATTATAATGTGCAGTTCACACCCCTTACAACATTATAATGTGCAGAAGATGTGCAGTTCGCACCCCTTAAAACATTATAATGTGCAGGAAATGTGCAGTTCACACCCCTTACAACATTATAATGTGCAGGAGATGTGCAGTTCACACCCCTTACAACATTATAATGTGCAGAGGATGTGCAGTTCACACCCCTTACAACATTATAATGTGCAGAAGATGTGCAGTTCACACCCCTTACAACATTATAATGTGCAGGAGATGTGCAGTTCACACCCCTTACAACATTATAATGTGCAGAAGATGTGCAGTTCACACCCCTTACAACATTATAATGTGCAGGAGATGTGCAGTTCACACCCCTTACAACATTATAATGTGCAGTTCACACCCCTTACAACATTATAATGTGCAGTTCACACCCCTTACAACATTATAATGTGCAGTTCACACCCCTTACAACATTATAATGTGCAGTTCACACCCCTTACAACATTATAATCTGCAGTTCACACCCCTTACAACATTATAATGTGCAGTTCACACCCCTCACAACATTATACTGTGCAGTTCACACCCCTTACAACATTATAATGTGCAGTTCACACCCCTTACAACATTATAATGTGCAGTTCACACCCCTTACAACATTATAATGTGCAGTTCACGCCCCTTACAACATTATAATGTGCAATTCACACCCCTTACAACATTAGAATGTGCAGTTCACACCCCTTACAACATTATAATGTGCAGTTCACACCCCTTACAACATTATAATGTGCAGTTCACACCCCTTACAACATTATAATGTGCAATTCACACCCCTTACAACATTATAATGTGCAGTTCACACCCCTTACAACATTATAATGTGCAGTTCACACCCCTTACAACATTATAATGTGCAGTTCACACCCCTTACAACATTATAATGTGCAATTCACACCCCTTACAACATTATAATGTGCAGGAGATGTGCACAAGCGAGCACTTGAAACGGCACAAAAGGATTTCAGAGTTTATATAGCAATGTATCGACCATACACACTGTCTGGGAGCTTCTAAACCAACAGTGGCAGTTTTGGGTCCTATCTTAGCTATTTGTAACTTTATAACTTCATAAGAATCTTATTTACTTAGAACACCCAGGGGAAATGTAGGGGTTGAAAATGATGAGGCCTTTGCTGAAGTCTGGTGGAACCAGTCAGCATCAGGGCAAAGGAACCCTGCAGGACTTCCCTAATCAAATAAACACTGCCACTTCCACTGACCCTAATTTTCCATGTTGGCTTCAGCCCAAAATCTCTATATGCCTCAACAATAGAACATGATTCTAAAAGTATTCACAAGTTTAGGATGTAAATGTCTTTCGGTAGACACTTCATTGTGTTTTGAGTCTTTTGTGTAGGGCTGGAGGCTGTTGTGTGTGTGTGTGCATGTGCGTGCCCGTGCTTATAATTGTGTGTGTTTGTGCATGCATGTGTGTGCATGTGTGTGTGTGTCTGTGTGCGATTGTGATAATGTGTAGTGGTGGCTTCCACAGAGGAGATGCTCTGTGTAGACAGTTGTTGCTCTCATCATGGGCGTCAGTGGCTTGGATCTCTCCCTCCACTCATCGAGCCAGTAGTAACAGGCCTTGTGGCGGCTCTGTCATCTCACTGAGTGACTCATTTATAAGTCGAGAGAGGTTAACGATAATAACGCAGAAAAGCCAAACAAATGAAAATATACATGTGGCTGGAGGCTAAAGCCTTCCAAATGTACTCTGTTCTGATCGTATATTTGATTAAGTATGAGTGAAATCACTGAATGTGTTATGTATTAATTTACCATAAAAATCGAAGAGCACAATGTTCAGAATAGGCTACAGTGTAAAATGGAACGTTTAAATGTGCAGTAGGTCTATTTGCTATTCCCCTGTGTGTGTTTCAGTAGCTGAGTTTGCTTTTTCATATTCTGTTGAGAACATGGAACTATCTGGGTGACCACAAGCTCAGCAAAATGAAAATGAACTATCTGGGTGACCACAAGCTCAGCAAAATGAAATGGAACTATCTGGGTGACCACAAGCTCAGCAAAATGAAATGGAACTATCTGGGTGACCACAAGCTCAGCAAAATGAAAATGAACTATCTGGGTGACCACAAGCTCAGAAAAATGAAATGGAACTATCTGGGTGACCACAAGCTCAGCAAAATGAAATGGAACTATCTGGGTGACCACAAGCTCAGAAAAATGAAATGGAACTATATGGGTGACCACAAGCTCAGCAAAATGAATAACAAGCACTACAGTGTATTCTCTCTCCTGGCTTCCATCACTAATAAGAGCTTTAGTCCCCACATGGTGTGTGTGTGTGTCAGAGGTGGGACCAAGTCACTATTATTCAAGTCACAAGCAAGTCTCAAGTCACAAGGTCAGAGTCTAAAGTCAAGTCCCAAGTACAATGGGTCAAGACTCGAGTTAAGTCCAAGTCGTGTATTCTAAGAGCAAGTCAAGTCGAGTCGAGTCACAAATGAATATCGAGGCTACAGGACAGCCCTTTTCATGATTTTGTTTACACCATATTTTGATTAGCCTATGTAATTGTGAAATAGGGACCTTGTAGCAGTGGTAAGGGCATGAAATCAGCAGGAGTCAAGGAAGGTTGACGTTCTCAGTGTGTAGATTTATTTACAGGTCTTGGTGATCCAATGGGGAAAGGGCCATATCATAGAAAATATACAAGTAGATTTACCAAATATACATGGGCAATATTCCAAAAGCATTAGCCTCTGTATCAGGCTTAACCTGTCCTAATCTGAGAACCCAAATCAAATCTGTCTAACAGGAGCTCAAACAGGTAGACCTACATAATAAGGAATTGGACCCCAGGACCATACAATTACCCAATTGGCAATTACATCCAATAAACTGGTTCTAAAACGTTAAAGGCAATTTCCAAATCCATTGTTACATTGGTACATTCATCTTAATCAGACTTAATGATTATTAATGATATTCCAACAACATGGCACAATAATAATTATTGTTTTATCTTATTCAACGTTCTGACTACAAAGTGTGGAGCGCAGACCACGTAGCCTATTTCTATGTGAACTAAGGTGCGCACGCTCCTATTACATCACGCACAACAAAAATGACAGAGACACAGGACACAGACACACGGAACTCTGACATAGCCCGGGAAATATGAACAATGGAAATTATACATTGAATTAAATAAAAATAACTAAATGTGCACTATAAACATTGCGCCCACTCAGAGCACAGTAAGAAAAGGTTGGCTATAAAAATGAAAATGTATTGTAGGCCTATCAAACATGAAACAGAAACGTCTGCGTGTTCCAATAAACAGTAAGGTAGTGGAATGATGAAACGCTAGAAATGATTGTAGTATTAGATGGAATATAGATTTATCACATAGGTCCTATGCATTTAAATGTGTGAAAGCCACAGCAAATATTTCAAAAAGAGAAATAAAGCACTCTCCACCGGGGGGAGTTTGAAGAGTGCGTCTACGCCAGGGTAATATTTGATTTTAACAACAAATTCCAGATGCAAGCTTCATTAGTAAATGATCAATATCAAGAAATGCTTACATAGGCCCACCAAAAGACCAGGAGACCTATCCAAGTAGACTCAGTGCCACAAAATGGGTGACAAAACATTACAAAACCTGGACAGACAATTTCAAGTCATCAGTCTCAAGTCAAAGTCGACTCCAGGGTCTTGAGACTTCAAGTCCAAGTCAAGTCTCAAGTTATTTTATTTTCTATCAATTCCAGTTTGAAGTCATCAAATGTGTAACTTGAGTCAGACCCCATTCCAAGTCATGTGACTGGAGTCCACAACTGTGTGTGTGTGTGTGTGTGTGTGTGTGTGTGTGTGTGTGTGTGTGTGTGTGTGTGTGTGTGTGTGTGTGTGTGTGTGTGTGTGTGTGTGTGTGTGTGTGTGTGCGTGCGTCCAACAGGCCATTGGGAACCAGGCGGTTCATTAAGGAGTGATTTGAGTTGATCCACAGAGACAGGTTTGTCTGTGACAAGGCTTGACTTGAAATAACAGGGAAGGCCCATGGTCTTTTGGGAGTTTGTCTAACTGGTATTAGCTAGGAGGAGTAACAGCTGCCACAAGAACTTACTGTTCTGAAAGAGTTGTTTTATTTTCAATACACTGCCAGTTTTGCCCATTGGTTGTAGGGTACATTAGCCTAGTCAAGCAGACAAAATGTCAGGCTGGTTCCACCAGGCTAAGGGAACATTGTTCTTCTACTAAATCACTATCAGTTTATCTGTTGTAATGCACAAGGGTTAACCAGGGTTAACAGGGCTCAGAGGTTATTTTTATGGTAATGTAATTACTATAGTGTTATATAAGCCTTCTGTAGGGTTGGCAAATGTAGGTTGACCTCTATGTCCCATAGCCATTTATTAAGGCTGTGAAATGATGGCTGGCACATTGTCCTTGTCTGGCCCCTGCATCAAACAGGCTAACACATACACACAGACACACAGACACACAGACACACAGACACACAGAGACACACACACACACACACACACACACACACACACACACACACTGCTGTGAGCGTTCAAGCTGCTACCATGGCAACCCTGCCTGCATCTCCAGGGAACACACGATGCAGAACTGCGTACGCAAGCACGCACACACGGGGACACACACACACGCACACACACACACACACACTCTTCCCCCGGGAAATAACGCTCTCCGCTCCATTTATAAACGCAGTAATGTTTCAAAAAGGACATTTTGTGTCCTGTGCTTTCAGATGAAATAGAACAAGCTAACTGAGTGCATTGAGGATGCACCATTCATATTCACTAGATCTCAAAGTACTCACCTCATCTAACACCAATGTGAAGCACCATTTTGCAACAGAACGCTCACTTCACATCTACTATCATAGTGGAGAGTTGAGGAGTAACATTCATCAATACTAAACACCAGGATTCTGCATTATTCCCAGGTTCTTAGTCATGCCTCAGGAAGCATTCATGAGAAGTCATTGTGGCATGATTATAGCATGCAGGTTGGTGTAGCCATCAGTTATCCAGTATTAGAATAACGGTGAAACATTGTACCCATATTGTGATTATCTGATGAGACCAACAACATATCCCCAAGGGAAGAATTAAGTCAGTAAAGGAGTATGTAGACCTGTTAAAATGTCTCACTGCAGCAACTGCAGCAGTACTTACAGTATAATGTGCTTGTGTTTCCCTTCTTAGCTGTAACAGGGCAACTCTTTGATTCTGTGAAGCACAAGAAAAACGTCAGGTGGTACTTCCTCCCGCCTGCCTCAGTATCCTGCCCGCCTGCCTCAGTATCCTGTCCACAGTGTGTGTGTGTGTGTGTGTGTTTGTGTGTGCGTGCCCACTCTGCCTCCATGTGCCAGATAAAAGCAGGTTGAGGTTGCGCCCATCTCTTCGTGTGAGAACACTGTGGATAGGAACACACACACACACACAGCTTCTGTTCCGTTTCGTACCACCTTTGATGTCGCACCATGGCGGCATCATCGGTTATGACATTGCAGGTGGCAGGCACTCTCGTCTCGACTGTAGCGTAGCAGGGAAATGTGGTCACTGGCGTCAACAGAGGCCCTGGTAGATCTGAGCATCAGAAACACAGTTCAAAGAAATAAACTACCCCTGTTTAGATATTGGTTTTAAACATGCATCAAACAAGTAGAAGTTTTCCACTGCACTGTGCTGCACTGTGCAGCGCTGTGTTGTACTGTGCTGGGAAGTTAGTAAAATAAAGTAGGTGTCGTGTTTGGGTTTCCTTGCCCTCTTATCTTCTTTGTTCAGAAGTGAATCTAGGCCATGCCCTGTCGGGTCTAGTGTTGTGTGAATGAATTCAGAACTCAAATGGATGCACTCAACATTAAAATGGATGCCTCAGGGTCAGATAGAGGCCACTGAGCAATCATAGGTCTCGATGGATGATCGAACAAAAATATAAACACAACACTGAACAAAAATATAAACACTACATGCAACAATTTCAAAGATTTACTAAGAGTTACTATGATGGCTCAGGATAAGACCCAGATGGGGAAACACAGGAGGCAGATAGTTCGACTCTCAGATATTCATCATAACACATGGGGCAGGCAAAGGGCAGGTCGAAGGCAGGCAGCGGTTTGTCATCCAGGTCAGAGTCAGACAGGTACAGGACCGCAGGCAGGCTTAGGGTCAGGACAGGCAGAAAGGTCAGAACTGGGAAGACTAGAAACAAAACTTGAGAACAGGAAAACAGGAAACATGCTGGTATGACCTGACAAGACAAGATGAACTGGCAACAGACAAACAGAAAACACAGGTATAAATACACAGGGGATAATGGGGGAAAATGGGAGACACCTTGTGGGGGGTGGAGGCAAGCACAAGACAGGTGAAACAGATCAGGGTGTGACACTATCCCCCCCTCTAGGGGCGCCACCTGGTGTCCTACCCAGGCACATACCTGGTTGACCGGAGTGCCGGCTGTGGTCTCCAGAAAATGGCAGAACGGGCTCCAACCCATGATAGAACCAGTAGACCAGTTGATCAGGGGATTTTGAAAACCCCAAAACCACTGGTACATGAGGAGATTTGATGAGCAGGAACTGCATAGATTCAGTGTGATTACCTGACACTCTCAGGTTGATAGGAACCGTATTGTGGGTGACTCTGCCAATAGCGCGCCCATCCAGAGCTCTGGCGTCCATGAGAATGGAGAAGGGTTGGAGAATGGAGAAGGGTTGTATGAAGATTCCCAACTCCAACACCAGGGTAATGTCCATAAAGCACATGTCGGCCCCAGAGTCAAGGAGCACCCAGAGAGATTTGGACCGGTCACCCCACAGCAGGATGGCATGGAGGGGGGTACAAGTACTGGGAGATTGGAAACTCCCCGTCTTTATAAAGCCTGGTCTTTATTTAACTAGGCTAACAGCGCTGGACCAAGTGTCCGCTGCCCTATGCGGACGAGCGAGTGTGACTGAGAACAGAACTCTTCTCCCTCCTACATTCCAGTAGTCACCCATCGATCCACATGGTCAAGACTATGAGAGACTTTAGGTCCATGGGAAGCTCCCGGGCTGCGAGCTTGTCTTTAACCACCTCTGATAATCCATGAAGCAACGTGTCAGGTTCCAGGCACTCTTGGTGGACAAAGTGCAAAAATCTACCACATAGTCTGGCACACTACGGGAGTCTTGATACAGTTGAAGTAGCTTCCGAGCAGCCTCTCTCCCAGACAACGAAGAATCTAACAATCTTACCTCCACCACAAACTCCTCCAGACTGAGGCAAACGGTATATAGCTGCTCCCACACCACCATAGCCCAGGCGAGTGCCCTCCCGGACATCAGCATTATCAGGTACGCTATCTTCGAGCGATCCGAGGGAACCAAAGAGGGCTGCAGGTCGAATATGAGGGAGCACTGGGAGAGAAACGCCCGGCAGGTTCTTGGCTCTCCAGCGTAGCGCTCCGGATGAGGTAAGCGTGGTTCTCGGGAAGCCGGGGTAGGCTGGGGAGAAGCGCCGCTGGCAGTAGGGTTACTGAGAGTCTGGGAAGTTACCGTTGTGGCTTGCTGCCTAGTAGATCAAACGCATAATTTCTACAGCAATGCATTGAAAGCGTGGTCATGGCGTTCCGCCAAGGAGTCCTTCTATAAGGTTTTGAAGTAACTCCTTGTGTCTTCCAACGGTGGCTTCTTTAGAAGGAGACCGCGTTGAGTCTCCTGGGTCAGTCATTGCCAGTTCGTACTATCACAGCTCAGGATAAGACCCAGATGCAAACACAGGAGGCGGATAGTTTGAATCTCCGAAATTTATCATAACACAGGGGGCAGGCAAAGGGCAGGTCGAAGGCAGGCAGCGGTTCATAATCCAGGTCAGAGTCAGGCAAGCCATGGAAGAACTAGGACATTTTCAGCTTCCAGGAATTGTGTACAGATCCTTGTGAAATGGGGCCGTGCATTATTATGCTAAAACTTGAGATGACGGAGGTGGATGAATAGCACAACAATGGGCCTCAGGATCTAGTAACGTTATTTCTGTGCATTCAAATCGCAATCTATAAAATGCAATTGTATGTGTTGTCCGTAGCTTATTCCTGCACATAACATAACCCCACCGCCACCATTGGGCAGTATGTTCACAATGTTGACATCAGCAAACTGTTTGCCCACACAACACAATAAACACTGTCTACCATTTGCCCGGTAGAGTTCAAATCGGAATCATCTGTGAAGAGCACACTTTGCCAGCATGTCAGTAGCCATCGAAGTTGAGCATTTTCTCACTGAAGTTGGTTATGACGCCGAGCCGTAGTCAGGTCAAGACCCTGGTGAGGACAACGAGCACACAGATGAGCATCTATGAGACAATTTCTGACAGTTCTTCACTTGTGCAAACCCACAGTTTCATCAGCTGTCCGGCTGGCTGGTCTAAGACGATCCTGCAGTTGAAGAAGCCGGATGTGGAAGTCCTGGACTGGCATAGTTATACGTGGTCTGCAGTTGTAAGGCCAGTTGGATGTACTGCCAAATTCTCTGAAACACGTTGGAGGTGGCTTATGATAGACAAATGAACATTCAATTCTCTGGCAACAGCTCTGGTGGACATTCATGCAGTTGGCATTTCAATTGCACTCTCCCTCACGTGTGGCATTGTGTTGTGGGACAAACTGCATCTTAGAGAGGTTTTTTATTGTCTCCAGCACAAAGTGCACCTGTGTAATGATCATGCTGTTTAATCATCTTCTTGATATACCACACCTGTCACATGGATGGATTATCGTGACAAAGGAGAAATGCTCACTAACAGGGATGTAAACAAATTTGTGCACAACATTTGATGATTTACTTCCGGCGCCGACAGAGATGGCCGCCTCGCTTCGCGTTCCTAGGAAACTATGCAGTTTTTTGTTTTTTTTACATGTTATTTCTTACATTTGTACCCCAGGTCATCTTACGATTCATTACATACAGTCGAGAAGAACTACTGAATATAAGAGCAGCGTCAACTCACCATCAGTACGACCAAGAATATGACTTTCGCGAAGCGGATCCTGTGTTCTGCTTTTCACCCAGGACAACGGAATGGATCCCAGCCGGCGACCCAAAAAAATGACTTCGTTAAAGAGGGAAACGTAGCAGTCTTCTGGTCAGACTCCGGAGGCGGGCACATCGTGCACCACTCCCCAGTATACTTCTCTCCAATGTCCAGTCTCTTGACAACAAGGTTGATGAAATCCGAGCAAGGGTAGCATTCCAGAGGGACATCAAAGACTGTAACGTTCTTTGCTTCACGGAAACATGGCTCACTGGAGAGACGCTATCGGAGTCGGTGCAGCCAGCTGGTTTCTCCACGCATCGCGCCGACAGAAACAAACATCTTTCTGGTAAGAAGAGGGGCGGGGGCGTATGCCTTATGGCTAACGAGACGTGGTGTGGTCACAAAAGCATACAGGAACTCAAGTCCTTCTGTTCACCTGATTTAGAATTCCTCACAATCAAATGTCGACCGCATTATCTACCAAGGGAATTCTCTTCGATTATAATCACAGCCGTATATATTCCCCCCCAAGCAGACACATCGATGGCTCTGAACGAACTTTATTTGACTCTTTGCAAACTGGAATCCATACATCCTGAGGCTGTATTCATTGTAGCAGGGGATTTTAACAAGGCTAATCTGAAAACAAGACTCCCTAAATTGTATCAGCATATCAATTGCGCAACCAGGGCTGGCAAAACCTTGGATCACTGCTATTCTAACATCCGCGACGCATATAAGGCCCTGCCCCGCCCTCCTTTCGGAAAAGCTGACCACGACTCCATTTTGTTGATCCCTGCCTACAGACAGAAACTAAAACAAGAAGCTCCCACGCTGAGGTCTGTTCAACGCTGGTCCGACCAATCTGATTCCACACTCCAAGACTGCTTCTATCACGTGGACTGGGATATGTTTTGTATTGCGTCAGACAACAACATTGACGAATACGCTGATTCGGTGTGCGAGTTCATTAGAACGTGCATTGAAGATGTCGTTCCCATAGCAACGATTAAAACATTCCCAAACCAGAAACCGTGGATTGATGGCAGCATTCGCGGGAAACTGAAAGCTCGAACCACTGCTTTTAATCAGGGCAAGGTGACCGGAAACATGACCGAATACAAACAGTGTAGCTATTCCCTCCGCAAGGCAATCAAACAAGCTAAGCGTCAGTATAGAGACAAAGTAGAATCTCAATTCAACGGCTCAGACACAAGAAGTATGTGGCAGGGTCTACAGTCAATCACGGATTACAAAAAGAAAACCAGCCCCGTCACGGACCAGGATGTCTTGCTCCCAGGCAGACTAAATAACTTTTTTGCCCGCTTTGAGGACAATACAGTGCCACTGACACGGCCTGCAACCAAAACATGCGGCCTCTCCTTCACTGCAGCCGAGGTGAGTAAAACATTTAAACGTGTTAATCCTCGCAAGGCTGCAGGCCCAGACGGCATCCCCAGCCGCGCCCTCAGAGCATGCGCAGACCAGCTGGCTGGTGTGTTTACGGACATATTCAATCAATCCCTATCCCAGTCTGCTGTTCCCACATGCTTCAAGAGGGCCACCATTGTTCCTGTTCCCAAGAAAGCTAAGGTAACTGAGCTAAACGACTACCGCCCCGTAGCACTCACTTCCGTCACCATGAAGTGCTTTGAGAGACTAGTCAAGGACCATATCACCTCCACCCTACCTGACACCCTAGACCCACTCCAATTTGCTTACCGCCCAAATAGGTCCACAGACGATGCAATCTCAACCACACTGCACACTGCCCTAACCCATCTGGACAAGAGGAATACCTATGTGAGAATGCTGTTCATCGACTACAGCTCGGCATTCAACACCATAGTACCCTCCAAGCTCGTCATCAAGCTCGAGACCCTGGGTCTCGACCCCGCCCTGTGCAACTGGGTACTGGACTTCCTGACGGGCCGCCCCCAGGTGGTGAGGGTAGGCAACAACATCTCCACCCCGCTGATCCTCAACACTGGGGCCCCACAAGGGTGCGTTCTGAGCCCTCTCCTGTACTCCCTGTTCACCCACGACTGCGTGGCCATGCACGCCTCCAACTCAATCATCAAGTTTGCGGACGACACAACAGTGGTAGGCTTGATTACCAACAACGACGAGACGGCCTACAGGGAGGAGGTGAGGGCCCTCGGAGTGTGGTGTCAGGAAAATAACCTCACACTCAACGTCAACAAAACTAAGGAGATGATTGTGGACTTCAGGAAACAGCAGAGGGAACACCCCCCTATCCCCCTATCCACATCGATGGAACAGTAGTGGAGAGGGTAGAAAGTTTTAAGTTCCTCGGCATACACATCACAGACAAACTGAATTGGTCCACCCACACAGACAGCATCGTGAAGAAGGCGCAGCAGCGCCTCTTCAACCTCAGGAGGCTGAAGAAATTCGGCTTGTCACCAAAAGCACTACTCAGTACTGTATCTTGCCTATGCCGCTCTGTACCATCACTCATTCATATATCTTTATGTACATATTCTTTATCCCCTTACACTTGTGTGTATAAGACAGTAGTTTTGGAATTGTTAGTTAGATTACTTGTTAGTTATTACTGCATTGTCGGAACTAGAAGCACAAGTATTTCGCTACACTCGCATTAACATCTGCTAACCATGTGTATGTGACAAATAAAATGTGATTTGATTTGATTTGATTTGAGAGAAAAACAGTTTTTGCGTGAATGAAACATTTCTGGGATATTTTATTTAATCTTATTGGACCAATTCTCTGCATTTATATTATCAGTTTAGTTAAGTTAGCTAGCCAACTAGGCAAATTGAGGATGCATGCGCTTTCTCGTCCTATAGTTACAAACAACTCAATTCAGAATATAAAGTAGCAGCCTACCTGTTGGCTCTTGGTCGTTGTGGCCTATCCTTCTCATTTAACTTTTAATTCCATTGATTATATATCTCCTAATTTTTGCTCCACACTGAGGCTCTAAGACTTGATGACAACAACAAGCTACATGTGCCACTATCTTGAAAAACAAAGAGCAGCAGCATAAATTATAAAACATTTCTCTCTCTCTCTAACTGCAACTGTCGAGTTTGGATATATATGGGTCCTTCCGGACAAGTCAGTTAAATTCCACATATCCGAGACCCGTGACAATCATATCAGAATTTTGGAACCGGACCCGTTTAGGGTACTGGTGGATCCGTGAAGACCAATAGTCCCCACTCAGTGTGTAAGATGTATTACCAGTGAGTGACAGCAATGAAGTGTTGATACTATAACCAGCTAACAGAAGACAACATGTTGTACAGAACATGTCTGTGGTGGACAGTACAGGAAGTGTTGATACTATAACCAGCTAACAGAAGACAACCTGTTGTACAGAACATGCCTGTGGTGGACAGTACACGAAGTGTTGATACTATAACCAGCTAACAGAAGACAACATGTTGTACAGAACATGTCTGTGGTGGACAGTACAGGAAGTGTTGATACTATAACCAGCTAACAGAAGACAACATGTTGTACAGAACATGTCTGTGGTGGACAGTACAGGAAGTGTTGATACTATAACCAGCTAACAGAAGACAACATGTTGTACAGAACATGCCTGTGGTGGACAGTACAGGAAGTGTTGATACTATAACCAGCTAACAGAAGACAACATGTTGTACAGAACATGTCTGTGGTGGACAGTACAGGAAGTGTTGATACTATAACCAGCTAACAGAAGACAACATGTTGTACAGAACATGTCTGTGGTGGACAGTACAGGAAGTGTTGATACTATAACCAGCTAACAGAAGACAACCTGTTGTACAGAACATGTCTGTGGTGGACAGTACAGGAAGTGTTGATACTATAACCAGCTAACAGAAGACAACATGTTGTACAGAACATGCCTGTGGTGGACAGTACAGGAAGTGTTGATACTATAACCAGCTAACAGAAGACAACATGTTGTACAGAACATGCCTGTGGTGGACAGTACAGGAAGTGTTGATACTATAACCAGCTAACAGAAGACATGTTGTACAGAACATGCCTGTGGTGGACAGTACAGGAAGTGTTGATACTATAACCAGCTAACAGAAGACAACATGTTGTACAGAACATGCCTGTGGTGGACAGTACAGGAAGTGTTGATACTATAACCAGCTAACAGAAGACAACATGTTGTACAGAACATGTCTGTGGTGGACAGTACAGGAAGTGTTGATACTATAACCAGCTAACAGAAGACAACATGTTGTACAGACCATGCCTGTGGTGGACAGTACAGGTCATGAGGTCCCAGCTGTTAGCATTGTTTCACAGCTCAAAGGACTGGAACGTTAGCTACTGCAGGCAAGCCAACACGAATGGAAACCATTAAAGAAGTATGTCTGTCTGTCTCTGTCTCAGTTTTCCATGAATAGCAAATCATGGTTTATAGGAAAGGAGATGGCTGTTGTGGCTATAATGGAGAACACTGCCTTATACTGTATTTGGGGTCACAGGCAATGTTCCCTCTAAACTGTGTGAGTATGCACGTGTGCGCAGTAGCCCCCCAGACTGCCACGCAGCTCCAAGTGGACTGTCACACAGAAATATCAGCCCACAGAAAGAAGCAGGATTTCTCAACTTTCTAGAGCAGTGGTCACCAACCGGTCATCACGATCCAAGGCATTCCTAGTCGATCGCCAAACCTTTCTGTAAAAAACCCAACGATAAATCGTTGTGTTCCTATTTTGTTTTTATAGGTCTCAGGCTTGTAGGTACATCCGATTCAGCTGCCCTGTGTGCTGGGTAAGCGAACTGTTGCCATTTTCATATGTCTGAAGGTACAAACTCTGCCTTCCCGTTGGGCCCAGAGAGCAAATCAAGTGCACTAAAGGCCTACTGCTGGCCAATCGGTTGGCTCAGATTACTGTGTCTGCAGATATGTAGCAGGCATAAATGAAAGCTACAACAAAGTTGATACTGTGAGATTTCAAAACATTTAAAATCATGACTAGCCTCTCTGGTAGCGCTAGCTTTCCACCTGGCCAAAAGCCAGGGAAAATGCAGAGCGCCAAATTCAAATAAATTACTATAAAAATCTAACTTTCATTAAATCACACATGCAAGATAGTAAATTAAAGCTACACTTGTTGTGAATCCAGCCAACGTGTTAGATTTCAAAAAGGCTTTTCAGCGAAAGCACCTCTGTAAACAGAGAGAAGCCATATTTCAACCCTGCAGGGGCGACACAAAATGCAGAAATAAAAATATAATTCATGCCTTACCTTTGACAAGCTTCTTTTGTTGGCACTCCAATATGTCCCATAAACATCACAAATGGTCCTTTTGTTCGATTAATTCTGTCGATATATATCCAAAATGTCAATTTATTTGGCGCGTTTGATCCAGAAAAACACTGGTTACAACTTGCTCAACGTGACTACAAAATATCTCAAAAGTTACCTGTAAACTTTGCCAAAACATTTCAAACTACTTTTGTAATACAACTTTAGGTATTTTTTTACGTAAATAATCGATAAAATTGAGTGTTCAATACAGGAAGAAAACAAACTGAAGCATGCTTTCTGGTCACGCACCTCTATCTAATAGTACACTTCAAGTGACCCCCGTTCAAGATGGCCGTACTTCATTACACAAAGGAATAACCTCAATGACTGTTGACATCCAGTGGAAGCGATAAGAACTGCAAGAAGGTCCCTTAGAAATCTGGATTCCCAATGAAAACCCATTGAAAAGAGAGTGACCTCAAAAAAGAAAAATCTGAATGGTTTGTCCTCTGGGTTTCACCTGCTACATAAGTTCTGTTATACTCACAGACATGATTCAAACAGTTTTAGAAACTTCAGCGTGTTGACTATCCAAATCTACTAATAATATGCATATCTTATCTTCTGGGGATGAGTAGCAGGCAGTTGAATTTGGGCATGCATTTCATCCGGAGAGACTGTCAACGAATAGACCAAAGAGCTGCTGTTTTTATGAGTGAGTTAATATTTAAATTCTTACTCAGCACCTTGTATTCAACAATTGTATAAACCAGAAAATGCTCATTCTTCCTATTTCCACTCAGCGCTACAACAATCAGTGCAGTAGTAATGAATGAGTAGGAAAGTGTATCTAGACATTATTAGGGGCTTGGATCTTTATTTTAATATCGAGGAATCTTTAACTTCTTTGTTCATAGGAGTAACATGAATTTGTGCATGAGGGAGAAATTATGCGGTGCGACTCGAGTTTCCCCATCAGCTGGAAGACAGTGTCGCTATTTGGTCAGTGTGTGTGGAGGAAAGCGAGAGCAGAGGGATGTTGAGAGGCGGACCCTCAGTCTGCTGCTCTCTCCCACCTCGGTAACTGACCATCAGATGCAGGCCCCATCAGCCCAGTAAAATAAATAGCTAATTATTTAAATGTATGCTCACTCAGCAGTGCCTCACAAGTAATACAACAGATCTATTCATGGTGTGATAAAGCCTACCTCCATTTTTTAAATATCCTTTATTTTTATTTTTTATGTCCCTAACTACAAAGCATTGACAAGGCAATTCAAGCAAAGCCAATACGCAGTGATAATGTATTGGGCCTATACTGCACAAACATTACGACAGTACATTTTAATTAGCCAATGTTGTATAGGCTTATGTCTTAAGTAATGTTAAAAACAAATCTGAGAGGTAGATCTTGGCTTGCATTTTGACTCAAAAAGTGATGACTCAGAAAAGGTTGGTGACCACTGTTCAAGAGTTTATTGTTAACACTATCAACATTTCCCTTTACTGTGGCAATTGTGATTGAATCAACACAATATTAGTGTTATGTACACCTCCAGGAAGAGGGAACGCAACACCCTGCTACAACTCAACTTCCCGTGGAGTGAAAGAGGTATGGGACTGTAGGTGCGAGTAAGGATGACAAAAGGCAGAGAATTGGTACCGTTTACAGGGAATTTATTCCGTCACATGGTAATTTTGGGGAAAAGGGGCTGGACGGAACCAAAGCAAAGAAAGTAAATCAAAGCCCCTCTCCAACCTACCCACTACTTACTTAACACCACCTGGTGCGCTAACCAAAATACAGGGGGTGGTCCGCCCAGGTCTTACTTAGTGTGCATAGACAGAGTATATACTATGGGTATATGTATGCACGCAGGCCTCTTGCCTAAGCACTCCCAAGGTGCCTTCCCCTTCCCCCCTGGGAACAAATGATCCAAACGTAATTAAACAATTTAAAGAATCAAAAACACAGTTCTATCGGCACACACATACCTCAAATCAGCAGCTACAAAAATACTTAACCACTTGGCTACCACACCTCCTCCTCCATGATTCACAGTGGGAGACATGCGGAGATCATCCGTTCACCTACTCTGCTTCTAACAAAAACGCACCGGTTGCAACCAGAAATCTAACATTTGGACATCAGACCTGTGGCGGTCCTCATGAGAGCAAGTTTCATCATAGCTCTTGATGGTTTTTATGACTGCACTTGAAGAAAATGTCAAAGTTCTTGAAATGTTCTGGATTGACTGACCTTGATGTCTTAAAGTATTGATGGACTGTCATTTCTCTTTGCTTATTTGAGCTGTTCTTGCCATAATATGGACTTGGTCTTTTACCAAATAGGACTATCTTCTGTATACCACCCCTACCTTGTCAGAACACAACTGATTGGCTCAAACGCATTAAGAAGGAAAGAAATTTGGCAAGGCACACCTGTTAATTGAAATGCATTCCAGGTGACTGACTACCTCATGAAGATGGTTGAGAAAATGCCAAGATTGTGAAAAGCTGTCGTCAAGGCAAAGGGTGGCTACTTTGAAGAATCTCATATATAAAATATATTTAGATTTGTTTAACACTTTTTTGGTTACTACATGATTCCATATGTGTTGTTTCACATACTTTTGATGTCTTCACTATTATTCGACAATGTAGAAAATAGTAAAAATAAAGAAAAACCCTGTGTGTCCAAACTTTTGACTGGTAGTGTAGTCACTCATACAGATATACTGGTCTATAAAGCCTGTCTGCATACCTGATTTCTGTAACTGTTAGCTTACCTGTGTAATTTTGACATAGAGTTGAAGTTGGAAGTTTACATACACCTTAGCCAAATTCATTTGAACTCAGTTTTTCACAATTCCTGACATTTAATCATAGTAATAATTCTCTGTTTTAGGTCAGGTAGGATCACCACTTTATTTAAAAAATTTGAAATGTCAGAATAATAGTAGAGAGAATTATTTATTTCAGCTTTTATTTCTTTCATCACATTCACAGTGGGTCAGAAGTTTACATACACTCAATTAGTATTTGGTAGCAATGCCTTTAAATTGTTTAATTTCAGTCAAAAGTTTCGGGTAGTCTTCCACAAACTTCCCACAATAAGTTGGGTGAATTTTGGCCCATTCCTCCTGACAGAGCTGGTGTAACTGAGTCAGGTTTGTAGGCCTCCTTGCTCGCACACACTTTTTCAGTTCTGCCCACAAATTTTCTATAGGATTGAGGTCAGGGCTTTGTGATGGCCACTAAATACCTTGACTTTGTTGTCCTGAAGCCCTTTTGCCACAATTTTGGAAGTATGCTTTGGGTCAAGACCCATTTGGAAGACCCATTTGCGACCAAGCTTTACTTCCCGACTGATGTCTTGAGATGTTGCTTCAATATATCCACTTAATCTTCCTGCCTCATGATGCCATCTTATTTGTGAAGTGCACCAGTCCCTCCTGCAGCAAAGCACCCCCACAACATGATGCTTCACGGCTGGGATGGTGTTCTTCGGCTTGAAAGCCTCCCCATTTTTCCTCCAAACATAACGATGGTCATTATGGCATTTCTCCAAAAAGTACGATCTTTGTCCCCATGTGCAGATGCTAACCGTAGTCTGGCATTTTTATGGCGGTTTTGGCTTCTTCCTTGCTGAGCGGCCTTTCAGGTTATGTCGATATAGGACTCGTTTTACTGTGGATAGATACTTTTGTACCTGTTTCCTCCAGCATCTTCACAAGGTCCTTTGCTATTGTTCTGTGATTGATTTGCACTTTCGCACCAAAGTACGTTCATCTCTAGGAGACAGAACGCGTCTCCTTCCTGAGCGGTATTTTGGCTGCATGGTCCCATGATGTTTATGAATGGTGTACCTTGAGGCGTTTGAAAATTGCTCCCAAGGATGAACCAGAATTGTGGAGGTCAATAAAAACATTTCTGAGGTCTTGGCTGATTTCTTTTTGATTTTCCCATGATGTCAAGCAAAGAGGCACTGAGTTTGAAGGTAGGCCTTGAATTGACTCAAATGATGTCATTTGGCCTATCAGAAGCTTCTAAAGCCATGACATAATTTTCTGGAATTTTCCAAGCTGTTTAAAGGCACAGTCAACTTAGTGTATGTAAACTTCTGACCCACTGGAATTGTGATACAGTGAATTATAAGTGAAATAATCTGTCTGCAAACAATTGTTGGAAAAATTACTTGTGTCATGTACAAAGTAGATGTCCTAACCAACTTGCCAAAACTATAGTTTGTTAACAAGTTATTTGTGGAGTGGTTGAAAAATGAGTTTTAATGACGCCAACCTAAGTGTATACAGCCTAATACGTACAGCCTAATGATATACACTCAGTGGCCAGTTTATTAGGTACACTATTCACCTTGACGTGGCCTTGCCTTGCTATATAAATCAGGCAGACAGGCATCAAGTCATTCAGTTACTGTTCGATTGAATGTTAGAATGGTCAAAACTAGTGACCTAAGCAACTTTGAGCGCGTTCTGATTGTCAGTGCTGATCAAATTAATCAGGATTTGGCATAGCCAGTCCTGCCTGGTATCAACAGTACAGGCTGTTGGCAGTGGTGTAATGGTGTGGGAAATGTTTTCCTGGCATACTTTAGGTCTTGATAGCTTTTGATAAACGTGTCCATGCCCTGAAGAATTCAGGCTGTTCTGGAAACAAAGGAGGGTCCAACCCAGTACTAGATGGGTATCCCCAATAAACTGGCCACGGATTGTGTATGTATTGTTGCAGGTTCAAGGGTGTGGGGTTTCCACGTCACCAAGTTCAATAACCAAACACTCACAAGGAGCACAACCAGAATACAAACTGGGGAAAAGTTTCGAAAACTGGGGAAAAGGGGGGAATTCACCAACCATTTCACAGTCCATAATCCATTCTCGTTGTCCGTTCCATTCCGGGACGGCCAAGCTCCCTAGAGCATCCCTCCTGGAGAAGGCATTGGCATTTCCATGGGCTGCACCTGATCTGTGGATGACAGAGAAAGCAAAGGGCTGCAAGGATATCCTTATTTCGTGACATCTGAACCAGTGGTGCATGGTCCGTTACGAGGGTGAAGTGCCGTCCCAGTAAGTAATACTTCAACGTCTCCAGCGCCCACTTGATCGCTAGACATTCTTTATCCACAGTGGAATATCTTTGTTCCAGTGGCAACAGCTTCCGGCTAATGTACATGACTGGGTGTTCCTCACCTTCTTGTAGCTGTGATAGGACAGCACCCACCCCTGTTTCGGATGCATCGGTCTGTGGTTTGGAGAAATCCGGGGTCACCAGCATGGGTCCAGAACACAGTGCTCCCTTTAGGGCCTGGATGGCTTTCTCCATCTCCTCGGTCCACGTCACCTAGGCGGGCAGATGGCTCCTGGTCAGATCTGTCAGGGGGCTGGCTAGGGAGGCAAAGTGGGGAATAAATCTCAGGTAGCAACGAGTCAACCCCACAAACGTCCATACCTGCTTCTTGGTGAGGGGGCGGGGCCAGTCCCGAATTGCCTCCACTTTCTTCACCTGGGGTTTGACACAGCCCCTCCCATTTGTGTCCCCACGTACTCAGTTTCCCGCAGGCAGAGCCCCACCTCCTGTAAGGCCCGCAGTACCGAGCTGTCACACCCTGACCTTAGTTATCTTTGTTTTCTTTATTATTTTGGTTAGGTCAAGGTGTGACGAGGGTGGTTTGTGTAGTTTTTGTATTGACTAGGGGTTTTGTATGCCTAAGGGATTGTTGTATATCTAGGTGTTTACATGTCTGTGGTTGCCTAAATTGGTTCCCAATCAGGGGCAGCTGTTTATCGTTGTCTCTGATTGGGGACCGTATTTAGGTAGCCAATTTCCTTGGGTATTTTGTGGGTTATTGTCTATGTGTAGTTGCATGTCAGCACTCGTGTTTATAGCTGCGCCTTGGTCTCATCGTTATTACGAATGTGACAGAATAACCCACCAAACAAGGACCAAGCAGCGTGAAAGGAGGAACAGCGCTTAATGGGGAGATGGACCTGGGAGGAGATGGTGGACACAGCCGGGGGAGTATTGCCGTCCTAAGGAGGAGTTAGAGGCAGCCCAGTACCACCAGTGCCAACACCACACACCAGGCTTCCTGTGCGCCTCCAGAGCCCAGTGCGCCCTGTTCCTCCTCCCCGCACTCGCCCTGAGGTGCGTGTCCCCAGCCCGGTACCACCAGTTCCGGCACCACACACCAGGCCTACAGTGCACCTCGGCAGTCCAGAGCGTCCAGGCGACAGAACCCAGTCCAGAGCGTCCGGCGACAGTACCCAGTCCAGAGCGTCCGGCGACAGTACCCAGTCCAGAGCGTCCGGCGACAGTACCCAGTCCAGAGCGTCCGGCGACAGTACCCAGTCCAGAGCGTCCGGCGACAGTACCCAGTCCAGAGCGTCCGGCGACAGTACCCAGTCCAGAGTGTCCGGCGACAGTACCCAGTCCAGAGCGTCCGGCGACAGTACCCAGTCCAGAGCGTCCGGCGACAGTACCCAGTCCAGAGCGTCCGGCGACAGTACCCAGTCCAGAGCGTCCGGCGACAGTACCCAGTCCAGAGCGTCCGGCGACAGTACCCAGTCCAGAGCGTTCGGCAACAGTACCCAGTCCAGAGCGTCCGGCGACAGTACCCAGTCCAGAGCGTCCGGCTACAGTACCCAGTCCAGAGCGTCCGACAGTACCCAGTCCAGAGCGTTCGGAGACAGTACCCAGTCCAGAGCGTCTGGTGACAGTACCCAGTCCAGAGCGTCCAACAGTACCCAGTCCAGAGCGTCCGGCAACAGTACCCAGTCCAGTGCGTCCGGCGACAGTACCCAGTCCAGAGCGTCCGACAACAGTACCCAGTCCAGAGCGTCCGGCGACAGTACCCAGTCCAGAGCGTTCGGCGACAGTACCCAGTCCAGAGCTTCCGGCGACAGTTCACAGACCGGAACTTCTAGCGACGCTCCCCAGTCTGGGGTCTCCAGCGACGGTCCCCAGTCTGGGGTCTCCAGCGACGGTCCCCAGTCCGGGGACTCCAGCGACGGTCTACAGTCCTGAGTCTCCAGCGACGGTCTGCAGTCCAGAGCCTACAGCGACGGTCGGCAGTCCAGAGCCTACAGCGACGGTCGGCAGTCCAGAGCTTCCGGCGACGATCCACGGTCCGGAGCCTCTGGCGACGATCCACGGTCCGGTTCCAAGGAAGCGGAGGGATCAGCAAGCTGAGCAAGGTTTACGCCCCGAACCGGAGCCGCCACCGAGGCTAGATGCCCACCCGGACCCTCCCTCATAGAGTCAGGTTTTGCGACCGCAGTCCGCACCTTTGGGGGGGGGGGGGGGGGGGGGGTACTGTCACGCCCTGACCTTAGAGAGCCTGTTTATTTCTCTATTTGGTTAGGTCAGGGTGTGATTTGGGTGGGCATTCTAGTTTCTATTTCTTTGTTGGCCGGGTATGGTTCCTGATCAGAGGTCTATCAATGTCTCTGATTGGGAATCATACTTAGGCAGCCTGTTTTCCACCTGAGTTTGTGGGATCTTGTTTTTGCACAGTAGCTGTATAGCCCTGCAGAACTTTACATTTGTTTATCTTTTGTTGTTTTTTGGTGTTCATCCAAATAAAGAAGATCTACACTTTCCACGCTGCGCTTTGGTTTCATTCCAACAACGGACGTAACAGGCCCATTATCAGCAACCATCACGCCTGTGTTCCAATGGCACGTTGTGTTAGCTAATCCAAGTTTATCATTTTAAAAGGCTAATTGATCATTAGAAAACCCTTTTGCAATTATGTTAGCACAGCTGAAAACTTGTGCTGTTTAAAGGAGCAATAAAACTGACCTTCTTCAGACTAGTTGAGTATCTGGAGCATCAGCATTTGTGGGTTCGATCACATGTTCAAAATGGCCAGAAACAAAGACCTTTCTTCTGAAACTCATCAGTCTATTCTTGTTCTGAGAAATGAAGGCTATTCCATGCGAGAAATTGCCAAGAAACGGAAGATCTGGTACAACGCTGTGTACTACTCCCTTCACAGAACAGCGCAAACGGGCTCTAACCAGAATATAAAGAAGAGTGGGAGGTCCCGGTGCACAGCTGAGCAAGAGGACAATTACGTTAGAGTGTCTAGTTTGAGAAATAGATGCCTCACAAGTCCTCAACTGGCAGCTTCATTAAATAGTACTCGCAAAACACTAGTCTCAACATCAACAGTGAAGAGGTGACTACCGGGATGCTGGCCTTCTGGGTTTGTGAATTTTCATTGACATTGGTGTCATATTGGCTTAGATATGATGGTAGAGAGATTTTAATTTAACATTGAGCTTCAACCAAAGCCTATTATTGGTTGGTGCGACAACAATAGCTTATTTGAGGTCAGGAGAGTCTGGCTGTAGAATATCAGAGAGGAAAAGCTAGCTGAGTGTGTATGGTACATTTGACTGTAGGTAGAGAGGTTTGTATGATCTACTCCTTATGATAAGAAGAACTCAACTACTGTAAGTCTGCTGCATGCTCGTTACTATACAACAGATGTTTGTAAGATCGCTGCTCTGTGATAAGAACTCAGTGATTGTGTTTTTCATGTTTTGTCCTGTGAGTAGGGCAGCCCCAGAGCACTCCACAGACAGTTGTGAAGACACAGAGATGAGACAAGGCTGAGAATACCCTGTATTGTATGTTGTTGTCTCAACCAACCATTTCTGCTGACTTGTACAACATCCTGTGTGGTTGGGGGACATCTGAAGTTGTTGTCCTGTAATGCCATGACTGAGCTGTGTGTATATAGTCAACAATCCTGTCATGTGAGTGTGTGATTGTGAGTGATTGTGTGTGTGATTGTGTTTGTGTGAATGCATGCATGTGTGTCACCTGTTTACTGTATAAACAAATCTGTAATCTACTGTGCAGTCAGGTAATGTCACGCAGCTGGTCTCCCCTTCCCTGGCCTCCCCATTCCACTTCTCTCTTTTAAAATGGATGGTGCCAGGTTCAGTCCAAGTAGTACCACCATGAAAGGATTTCATGGAAATCATACAGACCTTGCTCTTGTTCACTTTTGTCAATGGATTTATAGTCATTTATTCAAAACACATACTTCAAAAGACAAGTTCTTATTACTGATTCAACTCTGGAGACACAATCCCTTTAAAAAAAACACAGATTATGTAATAATTTTAGCACAAAGAATAATTCAGTTTCCTGGAGAGGCAGAGAAACAGCTTGAAAATGAGCTAGTTGTGATGTAGTTAACAGAGAGAAGCAGAGAGGAATGACATCTCCCAGGAGCTCTGACTGTGTCTAATACTGTTCTTTTGCAATAGGCCACGCATACATTAATGTCTCAGATGTGTCTGATTGCCATACGTATCATTGGTTAGTTTAGTTATTGTATGTTCACCTGACTTGTGTAAAACACCTGTATCTTTCTGTTTGAAGTGCGGTTGATCACAGGAAGTAATGCAATCTAGAGGCATGGTGGAGCCTTTGTGCAGACCGCTTGTGGTAAGTGTTTGATGAGAGCACATGGCTACTACAGGTTGTGAGCTGGACTGCCTAAGAAAATGAATGCCTGCATACTGGGCTGTCAGTGGTGTGCCAGCCGGGAAAATAAGTAACATCTCTTTCAGTGTTTAGCAGCAGACTGAACAGACATGGCCTGTACACATTCCACAGCTGCTACTCATCTCACCTGGCAACTGGACTACTGAAGGAACACTGCACAAAGAGACAGTTGGATTCTAACCAACGACAGTAACCTGGGTAACATTTTAACTGTAGTTTCGCATGGGATCTAATAACCACTGAACCACATCTGGAACTTGGCTGAACAGTTCATCCTAAAGCCTATTTTATGACAAGGGGACACTGGGAACTGGGAAGATGCATTTTGTTATGGAATAAACCTTTAGCGTCTGCTATAGGTTAGACATTGGTTTCCCTTGTGTGAGTGAAATATTTGCTGTGTACAGTAAAACACATTGCGGCTGGAGTGTGGAAGACCTATATTCTGTGTTATTACTTTGTGAAGTAGCTTGTGAGAGCTAGCGGCAGTACTGGGCCTATATAGTGAGAAACCAGATGGTTTCTAGAACACTCCGTTTGTGCAACATGGTGCTGAGCTGACCCTCTGACTTCTGATGTAATAACAGAGATCGGAATGAGAGACGCTCCCAGAACCAATCTTAGAGACAACGAGGTGATATAATCACAACATGGAGGAAAAAACGAATGATAAAATGATATGGAAGGAAATATCAACAGCAGCAGTTTATATCAATGTTTATATCAATGTCAGTTTATATCAATGTCAGTTTATATCAATGTTTATATCAATGTCAGTTTATATCAATGTTTATATCAATGTCAGTTTATATCAATGTTTATATCAATGTTATAGCTTTGTCTTTTCATCTTATTTTGCCTTTAATTGAAATACTAAATACCATATGCTGTAAAAGCTGTATTGTAGGCTGTAGTTTTAGTTTCCTCACACATCTCTGTTAAGACTAACGTTCTCCGCCAATTTGATCATATCGCCAACTTTTTTCTGCCTTTTCTTTATCTGTAAGGTATCGAAGCATGAAAGCCGAAATGTTTAGCCTATTTCTACCAAATGACTTCATAATAATTTCGGTGAAGTTTGACTACGGCTTAGTATGAAACGCAGCCTTAATGCTGAGGCGGTATTGGCACGCACTATGCTCTTAATCTCTTCATGGTTGCTAGGCAGCGCCTGTTAACCATCCTCCTGCCAGTTCTAAACTTTGCAAGGCATGTCACTTCATCCCATCTCTTGGTATCGTCCATCACTAAGCACGCACTGTTTTCTCAACCACAACTGGATGGATCCAGAAGTAATTACTGTGGGAATAAATATCACTGAATAACAGATATTGGAATAAAGTAGGCTAATGCATTTGAAGGCATGTATCAAATTGTTGCTTACTGAAACTCCCAAAGTCATCCAAAGTCATCCAATAGCCTTTACATTTGAAGCAATAGCCTACCCGTGTGTGGTCAACTAGATGATGGCGCCAGTGAGACAAGCTCGGGGACTCGTTTTCATAGATCAATAAATGTCAGATTTATTTCTCTTTTTTTTCCTGAATCTCCGTTTTGATATTTTGTTTGGATAGCATACAGTTAGGCTGGGAAAATGTTAAGAGGTCTGAATACTTTCCTGAATGTGGGTTGACTGTGATACAGTTAGGCTGGGAAAATGTTAAGAGGTCTGAATACTTTCCTGAATGTGGGTTGACTGTGATCAGGTAGGTGTGTCTTGTCTCTGTAATGATCAAAATAACTAACTATGGATTTCATTTGGACGGTTCAGCCATGGCTGCACAGACCAGTAACATAGACCTAATTCAAATTAAAATATTTGATTATTTTGAAAATACATTTTATTAGTCCTGTAATGTTTCTTGGGACCTGCCTAAATTAATTCATAATTGGTTTATTTTTGGTGTATATTCTCAATGGATTCATTAAAATAGACCCCACCCACATCTGCACACCACCACTGCCACTCGTCCCCCCCAACATGCACGGGAGGAATAAAAGGTGTATGTAGGCAAGAATGTGGTAAAATGGTCCTGTGTGTAAGGGGGTCATCCCTCATTTTTTACAGGCTAAAAACATGAAATCCTATGTGAAAGCAGGATTTGATTAAAGGATCTGCTGAAAATGCTTGTAGTAGCAGAAACCAGAAACTAGCCAACAGACGTCACACTGATGTCACACACACTGATGTCAAAGTAAAGATCCTCTTTATTATTTTGCCCTTCTAATATGGGGAAACGGTGTCTGATGTTTAGTGTACACATTGTGTTATGCTTATTGAACCTATTTCATATGATTATGCACGAATGCTGTATGTACAATGCCACACAATGTTTAATCACGTGTCTTCATGAACAAATAAAATACATTCCAGCACTCTGATCATATTCTTAAAAACCAGCAGGCATAGCCAGTTTCTAGGCCTCCACCCCTCTCCACTATAACAGTGACTCACTTCGTCTTCCAGTCTTCTATCAGAATGAATGGCATTCTGCCTGTTATGTATAGCCTACTGAGAAAGCCTGTTCACCTGGCACTGCGCCAAGCCTCTAATTTAAACACAGGCCTGCTGGAGGCTGCAAAGCAGGGGAGAGGGGGAGAGGAGGGGAAGCCCAACCCAAGTGGGAGGGACGTGTGTGGAGGAGAGGAGAGCTCTAGGCTGCTGGAGGCTGCATGTCGGCAGAAAGAGGGAGGGGAGAGAAGGCCCAGCCCAGTCAGAAGGGCTGTGTGTTGGGGAGACGAAAGATCTGTGCTGCCTGGGTCTGGTTCCCCAAGTTGGAATGGATGGCTGTGCTCCTCATCAATGGAGGGTGAGTCATCTGAGGCAGCCAGCAGCCCCATTCTATCAGTTGTGTTCTGTTAAAGTGGATGTGAGCCAAGGCACTGGCTGGCTGGCAGACTGGCTGGCTGCTGCTGGTTCTATTCACAATAGAGGAATTGAAAGGAAGTACATTATAGAAAACTGTTGGAGCTGTATGATATGGGTGCATTTCATAATACAGCACAATATCAAATCAAACTGTATTTGTCACATCCCCCGAATACAACAAGTGTAGACCTTACTGTGAAATGCTTACTTACAAGCCCTTAACCAACAGTGTAGACCTTACCGTGAAATGCTTACTTACAAGCCCTTAACCAACAGTGCAGCTCAAGAAAGAGTTAAGAAAAAATATTTACCAAATAAATTGAAGTAAAAAATAATAAAAAAGTAGCACAATAAAATAACAATAACAAGGCTATATACAGGGGGTATCGGTACCAAGCCAGTGTGCGGGGGTATAGGTTAGTCGAGGTAATTTGTACAGGTAGGAGTGAAGTGACTATGCATAGATAATAAACAGTGAGTAGCAGCAGTGTACAAAACAAATGGGGTGGGGGGGGGGTGTCAATGTAAATAGTCCAGTGGCCATTTGATTAACTGTTCAGCAGTCTTTTGGCTTGGGGGTAGAAGCTGTTAAGGAGCCTTTTGGTCCTAGACTTGGCGCTCTGGTACCACTTGCCGTACAGTAGCAGAGAAAACAGTCTATGATTTGGGTAACGGAGTCTCTGACAATTTTTGGGGCTTTCCTCTGACACCGCCTAGTATATAGGTCCTGGATGGCAAGAAGCTTGGCCACAGTGATGTACTGGGCCGTATGCATGACACTCTGTAGTGCCTTGCGGTCAGATGCCGAGCAGTTGCCATACCAGGCGGTGAAGCAACCTGTCAGGATGCTCACAATGGTGCAGCTGTAGAACTTTCTGAGGATCTGGGGACCCATGCTAAATCTTTTCAGTCTCCTGAGGGGGAAAAGGTGTTGTTGTGCCCTCTTAACAACTGTCTTGGTGTGTTTGGACCATGATAGTTTGTTGGTGATGTGGACACCAAGGAACTTGAAACTCTCAACCTGCTTCACTACAGCCCCATCGATGTTAATGGGGGCCTGTTCGGCCTGCCTTTTCCTGTAGTCCACGATCAGCTCCTTTTGTCTTGCTCACATTGAGGGAAAGGTTGTTGTCCTGGCACCACACTACCAGGTCTCTGACCTCCTCCCTATAGGCTGTCTCATCGTTGTCGGTGATCAGGCCTACCACTGTTGTGTCATCAGCAAACTTAATGACAGTGTTGGAGTCGTGTTTGGCCACGCAGTCGTGGTGAACAGGGAGAACAGGAGGGGACTAAGTACACACCCCTGAGGGGCCCCAGTGCTGAGGATCAGCGTGGCAGAGGTGTTGTTGCCTACCCTTACCACCTGGGGGCGGCCCGTTAGGAAGTCAGGAAGTCCAGGATCCAGTTGCAGAGGAAGGTGTTAAGAGCTTTGTGGGCACTATAGTGTTGAACGCTGAGCTGTAGTCAATGAACAACATTCTCACATAAGTGTTCCTTTTGTCCAGGTGGGAAAGGGCAGTGTGGAGTGCAATTGAGATTGAATCATCAGTGGATCTGTTGGGGCGGTATGCGAATTGGAGTGGGTCTAGGGTATCCGGGAGGATGGTGTTGATGTGAGCCATTACCAGCCTTTCAAAGCACTTCATAGCTACTGACATGAATGCTACAGGGTGGTAATAATTTTGGCAGGTTACCTTTGCTTCCTTGGGCACAGGGACTACGGTGGTCTGCTTGAAACATGTAGATATTACAGACTCGGTCAGGGAGAGGTTGAAAATGTCAGTGAAGACACTTGCCAGTTGGTCCTGCTCATGCTTTGAGTACACGTCCTGGTAATACGTAATATGAATGTATTTCCTAGTTTCATAATGTATTTCAGATATTATATATTGTAGCAATGTTAGGGCTAGATATGGCATATTTACTGTAGTGTAAATAAGCGTGCACTGGAAGTGTTTTTAAAATACAATAGTATCCATCAATAAATGTTACAGACCTATTACAAATGAATCTGTCATGAAATGCTGTGTAGCAACCTGAGCCTTTACCCGACCAAGCAGAGGCATGATCTCATTATTATCAGAATAATGATAATGATCATCTCAGCTTTGGTATCAGTTACAATCCCTGAAGGTCAGATGGTGTTTGTGAGATTACAGTAGGCCGACTGTGGTTGACAAAACACTCATCTGACTAGTAGGGCTGGTTTCAGTTTCTCTATCTCCCCAACCTATCAGTCTGTCTCTCTCTCTACCCCACCTGTCTGTCTGTCTGTCTGTCTGTCTGTCTGTCTGTCTGTCTGTCTGTCTGTCTGTCTGTCTGTCTGTCTGTCTGTCTGTCTGTCTGTCTGTCTGTCTGTCTCAGACTCACTCCTGTCAGAACAGTCACACCACATCACAAGCTAAACTTAAAATATATATATTTGACAGAATCTGTAAAAAACAGGTATTTGTTGCGGCTGTGATACCACTGTTGTTGCCGTGCTGCCAAAGTCTCCCTGATAATATCTGAGGTGCCATATCACAGAGAAACACTGCTAGGATCAGAGATGTAATATACAGCTCCTTATCTCAGCATGGCTTCACATTCATGTATATGTAGAGCTAGGGTACTGCTTATCAAGCCACTGCAACCACGCACACAATCACACACACATCTCAACACTAGATCATTGTGTCCTGTGTGTGTATACATGTGCGCACGTGTGTATGTGTGTGTGTGTCTGTGTGTGTTTCAACACACCAGGATTGCGTGAAAGGTCTTATCTGTATGGAGAATGTGTGAGAGTCGACCAACGCCAGTGACATATTCATGGAGATAAACCAAGCAGCAGGTATGTTTATCTTTGTGTGGGATATTTTCTGTATATCTGATAGGGTCTGCGGCACTCATTTAGTCATACAACTGTTACAATACTGTAACAGCAAGAGGCAGGCAGAACCACTTCCTTTTTCAAGGAACAAGAGCATTAGTGCTGAATGTGGCAACATTTCGCTGCATCATTCATGAACGATGGGTGTGTTTGCATAGAAATGAATGAAAGACAGGGTTTACTTCACCTTTAAATGAGTGAATGAGGGGGCTACCTCTGCTTCAGTCTCTGCTGTGGCTTCTCTGTTTGAGAGAAGAAATCCCCTGCGCTTCTATTTCCAGTTGCCCACTGCCTTAACTTTGACACTGCCTGCTGCCCACGCCTGAAACTGGGTAGTCTCATTTAACTCTTCTCTTCTTCTTTACCTCATTAAGCCTCCTCTCCTCCCAGACAGTGGTGAGAGGAGGGACAGCTCATAATAACTGCTGGAATGCAGGGCATGGAATGGTATCAAACACATGGAAAGCATGCCCTCCCTAATTAAGGTGCCACCAGCCACCTGTGTAATACATGCACTAACGCACATACACAAACACACAAGCATAAACACGCAAGCATACAAACCCATCAAGCAGGTGAGCACTCGTGTGCATGTGCTGTTAACATTTTGTTACAATATGCATGTGCACAGTATATTATGCATGTACGCAGTAACAGGCAAAGGCAAGCACTCGCAAGCAAACACATTCTCTCTCTCTCTCTCACACACACACACACACACACACACACACACACACACACACACACACACACACACACACAAACACACACACACACACACACACACACACACACACACACACACACACACACACACACACACACACACACACACACACACACACACACACAGACACACACACACACACACACACACGAATCTCTGAGGTGACTCAATGCTATATTTATGTAGGTTCACAGGCAGCAGAGAGCATATGACTCACAGCTTCCATTGTGACCTCGTGGCTCCCAGGCTGTGTGAGTAGTGACAGATTAACAGAGAACGTTGTGGCTGCTGATGTTTGGAAGACCACAATCCATGCTCTGGGGCTTCTCCACCTCAGATGGATATAATCTCTCTCGCTTGTGTGTGTGTGTGTGTGTGTGTGTGTGTGTGTGTGTGTGTGTGTGTGTGTGTGTGTGTGTGTGTGTGTGTGTGTGTGTGTGTGTGTGTGTGTGTGTGTGTGTGTGTGTGTGTGTGTATGTGTGTGTGGGTGTGGTTGTACAGTGCCTTGCAAAAGTATTCATCCCCCTTGGCGTTTTTCCTATTTTGTTGCATTACAATCTGTAATTTAAATGGATTTTTAGTTGTATTTCATGTAACGGACATACACAAAACAGTCCAAATTGGTAAAGTGAAATGAAAAAAATAACTTGTTTAAAAAAAAATTAAAAATTAAAAACGGAAAAATGGTGAGTGCATATGTATTCACCCCCTTTGCTATGAAGCCCCTAAATAAGATCTGGTGCAACTAATTACCTTCAGAAGTCACATAATTAGTTAGATTGCACACAAGTGGACTTTATTTAAGTGTCACATGATCTGTCATATGATCTCAGTATATACAGTTGAAGTCAGAAGTTTACATACACTTAGGTTGGAGTCATTAAAACTCATTTTTCAACCACTCCACAAATTTCTTGTTAACAAACTATAGTTTTGGCAAGTCAGTTAGGACATTTACTTTGTGCATGACACAAGTCATTTTTCCAACAATTGTTTACAGACAGATTATTTCACTTATAATTGTCACGTTCTGACCTTAGTTCTTTTATTATGTCTTTGTTTTAGTATGGCCAGGGCGTGAGTTGGCGTGGGCAGTCTATGTTCTTTTTTCTATGATTTGGGATTTCTGTGTTTGGCCTGGTATGGTTCTCAATCAGAGGCAGCTGTTTATCGTTGTCCCTGATTGAGAACCACATTTAGGTAGCCTGGTTTCACTTTTGAGTTGTGGGTGATTATTTTCCGTGTTAGTGTTTGTTACCACATGGGACCGTTTCGTTTGTTTCACTTTGTTATTTTGTATTTGTGTAGTGTTCAGTTTGTCTTATTAAAATGGACACGTACCACGCTGCAAATTGGTCCGATATCTCTTACTCCTCATCAGAGGAAGACGACGAACGTTACAATAATTCACTGTATCACAATTACAGTAGGTCAGAAGTTTACATACACTAAGTTGACTGTGCCTTTAAACAGCTTGGAAAAGTCCAGAAAATGATGTCATGGCTTTAGAAGCTTCTGATAGGCTAATTGACATAATTTGTGTCAATTGGGGGTGTACCTGTGGATGTATTTCAAGGCCTACCTTCAAACTCAGTGCCTCTTTGCTTGACATCATTGGAAAATCAAAAGAATTCAGCCAAGACCTCAGAAAAAAAAGTCTGGTTCATACTTGGGAGCAATTTCCAAACACCTGAATGTACCACATTCATCTGTACAAGCAATAGTACGCAAGTATAGACACCACAGGACCACGCAGCCATCAAGCCGAAGGACACCATCCCAACCGTGAAGCACGGGGGTGGCAGCATCTGTCACGTTCTGACCATAGTTCTGTTATTTTATTCTTTGTTTTAGTATGGTCAGCGCGTGAGTTGGGGTGGGCAGTCTATGTTTGTTTTTCTATGTTGGTTTTTGTGTTCGGCCTAGTATGGTTCTCAATCAGAGGCAGGTGTCGTTAGTTGTCTCTGATTGAGAATCATACGTAGGTAGCCTGGGTTTCACTTTTGGTTTGTGGGTGTTTGTTTTCCGTGTGAGTGTTTGGTCCACACGGTACTGTTTCGGTTTTCCTTCGTTCACTTTATTGTTTTGCATTTCAGTGTTCAGTTCGTTTCATTAAATATTACATCATGAACACTTACCACGCTGCGCTTTGGTCCGATCCTTCTTCCACCTCTGAATGCCGTTACAGCATCATGTTGTGGGGGTGCTTTGCTGCAGGAGAGACTGGTGCACTTCACAAAATAAATGGCATCATGAGGACGGAAAATTCAGTGGATATATTGAAACAACATCTCAAGACATCAGTCAGGAAGTTAAAGCTTGGTCGCAAATGGCTCTTCCAAATGGACAATGACCCCAAGAATACTTCCAAAGTTGTGGCAATGTGGCTTAAGGACAACAAAGTCAAGGTATTGGAGTGGCCATCACAAAGCCCTGACCTCAATCCTGTAGAAAATATGTGGGCAGAACTGAAAAAGCGTGTGCGAGCAAGGAGGCCTAAAAACCTGACTCAGTTACACCAGCTCTGTCAGGAGGAATGGGCCAAAATTCATCCAACTTATTGTTTGACCTAAGTTAAACAATTGAAAGGCAATGCTACCAAATACTAATTGAGTGTATGTAAACTTCTGACCCACTGGGAATGTGATGGGAAATAAATAAAAGCTGAAGTAAATCATTCTCTCTACTATTATTCTGACATTTCACATTCTTAAAATAAAGTGGTGATCCTAACTGACCTAAAACAGGGAGTTTTTACTAGGATTATATCTCAGGGATTGGGATAAACTGAGTTGAAATGTATTTGGCTAAGGTGTAAACGTCCTACTTCAACTGTACATATGAAATGGGTGTTGCAATATTTACACACAATTAAAGTGACTAAGATACAGTAGAATAGTGTGGAGTGCGTTTTATACATATGAGATGAGTAATCATAGATACGGAAACATTATTTAAGTGGCCAGTGATCCATTTCTAAAAGTGTCCAATGATTCCTAATCTCTGTGCTAGTGATGGCTGTTTAGCAGTCTGATGGCCTTGAGATAGAAGCGGTTTTTCAGTCTCTCGGTTCCAGCTTTGATGCACCTGTACTGACCTCGCTTTCTGGATGATAGCAGGGTGAACAGGCAGTGGCTCGGGTGGTTGATGTCCTTGATTATCTTTTTGGCCTTCCTGTGGCATCGGGTGCTGTAGGTGTCCAGGAGTACGGGAATTTTTCCCCCGGAAATGCATTGGGCAGACCGCACCACCCTCTGGAGAGCTTTGTGAATGTGGCCGGTGCAGTTGCCGAGGATGAGGATGCTCTCAATTGTGCATCTGTAAAAGTTTGTGAGGGTTTTATGTGTTAAGCCAAATTTCTTTAGCCTCCTGAGGTTGAAGAGGCACTGTTGCGCCTTCTTCACCACACAGTCTATGTGGGTGGACCATTTCAGTTTGTCAGTGATGAGTACGCAGAGGATCTTGAAGCTTTCCACCTTCTCCACTACTGTCCCATCGATGTGGATAGGGGGGTGCTCCCTCTGCTGTTTACTGAAGTCCACGACCATCTCCGTTGTTTTGTTGATGTTGAGTGAGAGGTTATTTTCCTGAGACCACACTCCCAGAGCGCTCACCTCCTCCCTGTAGGCTGTCTCTTCGTTGTTGGTAATGAAGCCCACTACTGTTGTGTTGTCTGCAAACTTGAGGATTGAGTTGGAGGCGTTCTTGGCCATGCAGTCATGGGTGAACAGGAAGTACAGGAAGGGGCTGAGCACGCACCCTTGTGGAGCCCCAGTGTTGAGGATCAGCAAAGAGGATGTGTTGTTTCCTACCTTCACCACCTGTGGGCAACCCTTAAGGAAATCCAGGACCCAGTTGCACAGTGCAGAGTTCAGACCCAGAGCCTCAAGCTTGATGATGAGCTTGGAGGGTACTATGGTGTTGAATGCTGAGCATAGTCAATGAACAGCATTCGGCAGTGTGCAGTGTGGGGGCGATTGCGGATTGTGGATCTATTGGGGCAGTAAGCAAATTGAAGTGGGTCTAGGGTGGCAGGTGATATGATCCTTAATTCGTCTCTCAAAGCACTTCATGACGACAGAGGTGAGTGCTTCAAGGTAATAAGCATTTAGTTCAATTACCTTTGCTTTCTTAGGTACAAGGACAATGGTGGCCATCTTGAAGCTTGTGGGGACAACAGACTGGGATAGGGAGAGATTTAATATATATGTAACACACCAGCCAGCTGGTCTGCTGCATACAGTCAGATGCATACAGTCTCATACTTTTTATCACATAATGTCAAAGAAATGTTTGTATACAGGCACATATGTGTGAGCTTGAGCGCTTGTTCATGTGTGTGTGCTCGCACGTTAGTGTCACATGGTTTCCTACCAGCCAGGACACGTGGTATTGGCTGCTTCTTACTGGAACACAGGACGCACCAGTCTGGGCCGGGTGTCTCACATGGCTGACCTGCCTCTGAAGATGCACATGCTTAATTTAGAATGCATTAATGGACAGGGCCATGGGAAATCCTGTCTGTCTGGGGAGAGAGGATATGATAGGATCGGAGCACTCCCCTCCACCAGGCCTGGACTCTACTCTCTGGATGTTATAATAACATTATTACATAAAGTATATTATATCTTATATTGGAAGCTAAGCCATCTCAGATCTGTAGTAGATCAAAGTTAGCACTGCAGCCACCTGTTCTCTCCTTGCTGTTGTTCTTGTTGTGATTGTGGTCTAATTAAGACATGATGCAAGTCCAGGCTCTGAATGAGAAACCACTTTAAAGTAGGACTGATTATGACAGTAGGACTGATGATCTAGAATCAGATCCTACCTATCTATATAATATTTTTCATTATAATCTAAAAGGGATCCTAGATCAGCACTCCTACTCTGAGAGGCTTTGAAGATACGGGCCCTGGTGTAAGAAGATGTGTGTGACCCTGGACTGTAGATAATGAGGTTTTTAATTCGTTAAAGTGTGTGGACTCTTGACACTCTTTGATAATCTTTTCAATGTACTCCATTCTTTTTTGCCGTCATCTTTCCTGTGATCCATTTTTAACTGGCAGCCATGTTAATCACCATCCTTCCATTTTTAACTGGCAGCCATGTTAATCACCATCCTTCCATTTTTAACTGGCTGCCTATCACGGCCGTTGAAAGAAGAGGACCAATGCCCAGCGTGGTGAGCGCACATTCTCTTTTTATTAGGAAAAAGACGCCGAACAAAACAATAAACACTACCAAACAAACCGTGACGCTAAAGGCTATGTGCCATAAACAAAGTCAACTTCCCACAAAGACAGGTGGAAAAAGGGCTACCTAAGTATGGTTCTCAATCAGAGACAACGATAGACAGCTGTCCCTGATTGAGAACCCTACCCGGCCAAACAAAGATTAATAGAACATAGAATACCCACCCCAAATCACACCCTGACCAAACCAAATAGAGACATAAAAAGGATCTCTAAGGTCAGGGCGTAACACTGCCATGTTAATCACCATGCTTCCATTTTTAACTGACAGCCATGTTAACACCATCCTTCCATTTTTAACTGACAGCCATGTTTATCACCATCCTTCCATTTTTAACTGACAGCCATGTTAATCACCATGCTTCCATTTTTAACTGACAGCCATGTTAATCACCATGCTTCCATTTTTAACTGACAGCCATGTTAATCACCATCCTTCCATTTTTAACTGACAGCCATGTTAACACCATCCTTCCATTTTTAACTGACAGCCATGTTTATCACCATCCTTCCATTTTTAACTGACAGCCATGTTTATCACCATCCTTCCATTTTTAACTGACAGACATGTTAATCACCATGCTTCCATTTTTACCTGACAGCCATGTTAATCACCATGCTTCCATTTTTAACTGACAGCCATGTTAACACCATCCTTCCATTTTTAACTGACAGCCATGTTTATCACCATCCTTCCATTTTTAACTGACAGCCATGTTAATCACCATCCTTCCATTTTTAACTGACAGCCATGTTAATCACCATGCTTCCATTTTTAACTGACAGCCATGTTAACACCATCCTTCCATTTTTAATTGACAGCCATGTTTATCACCATCCTTCCATTTTTAACTGACAGCCATGTTTATCACCATCCTTCCATTTTTAACTGACAGCCATGTTTATCACCATCCTTCCATTTTTAACTGGTAGCAACGTTAGTCACCATCCTTCCTGTCACGATCGTCGTATGGAGTAGACCAAAGCGCAGCGTGGTGTGAATGCATGATTTAATGAAAAGACGGAAATAACAAGAAGTACACTAAAACAAACAAACTTGACTGCTAAAGAAACACTGTGCTAACAAGCAACATAACATAGACAATAACCCACAAACCACAATACAAAACAGGCTACCTAAATATGGTTCTCACTCAGAGACAACGACAAACACCTGCAACTGATTGAGAACCATATCAGGCCAAAACACATAGAAACAGACATGCAACATAGAATGCCCACTCATATCACATCCTGACCAAACAAAACATAAAAACAAACAACTCAAATAATGGTCAGAGTGTGACAGTACCCCCCCCCCCCCCCCCCCCTAAGGTGCAGACTCCGGCCACAAAACCTAAACCTATAGGGGAGGGTCTGGGTGGGCATCTGGCCGCGGTGGTGGCTCTGGCGTGGGACGTGGACCCCACTCCACCATAGTCATTTCCCTCTTCAAGGGCCTCTTTAGAGTGGCGACCTTCGCCTCTGACCTTGGGTCTAAGATCCTAATTAAAGGCCCCACTGGACTGAGGAGCGCCTCTGGACTGAGGGGCAGCTCCGGACTGAGGGGCAGCTCCGGACTGAGGGGCAGCTCCGGACTGAGGGGCAGCGCCAGACTGGCTGACGGCTCTGGCGGCTCCTGGCTGACGGGAGACTCTGGCGGCTCAGGACAGACGGGAGACTCTGGCGGCTCAGGACAGACGGGAGACTCTGGCGGCTCAGGACAGACGGGAGACTCTGGCGGCTCAGGACAGACGGGAGACTCTGGCGGCTCAGGACAGACGGGAGACTCTGGCGGCTCAGGACAGACGGGAGACTCTGATGGCTCAGGACAGACGGGAGACTCTGGCGGCTCAGGTCAGACGGGAGCCTCTGGCGGCTCATGTCAGACGGGAGACTCTGGCTGCTCAGGACAGACGGGAGACTCTGGCGGCTCAGGACAGACGGGAGTCTCTGGCGGCTCATGACAGACGTGAGACTCTGGCGGCTCAGGACAGACGGGAGACTCTGGCGGCTCAGGACAGACGGGAGACTCTGGCGGCTCAGGACAGACGGGAGACTCTAGCGGCTCAGCACAGACGGGAGACTCTGGCAGCGCTGGGCAGGAGGAAGGCTCTGGCAGCGCTGAACAGGTGGGAGCACCTGTAGGAATGAGACGGAGAGACAGCCTGGTGCGGGGGGCTGCCACCGGAGGGCTGGTGCGTGGAGGTGGCACCGGATAGACCGGACCGTGAAGGTGCACTGGAGATCTTGAGCACTGAGCCTGCCCAACCTTACCTGGTTGAATGCTCCCCAAAGCCAGGCCAGTGCGGCGAGGTGGAATAGCCCGCACTGGGCTGTGCTGGCAAACCGGGGACACCATGCGTAAGGCTGGTGCCATGTATGCCGGCCCGAGGAGACGCACTGGAGACCAGATGCGCTGAGCCGGCTTCATGGCACCTGGCTCGATGCCCACTCTAGCCCGGCCGATACGAGGAGCTGGAATGTACAGTGCGCTCCACCGCATAACATGGTGCCTGCCCGGTTCCTCTCTCTCTCCGGTAAGTACAGGAAGTTGGCGCAGGTCTCCTACCTGGCTTCACCACACTCCCTGTGTGCCTCCCCCCAAGACATTTTTGGGGCTGCCTCTCGGGCTTCCAGCCACGCTGCCGTGCTGCCTCCTCATACCGGCACCTCTCTGCTTTCGCTGCCTCCAGCTCTGCATTGGGACGGCGATATTCCCCTGGCTGTGCTCAGGGTCCTTCGCCGTCCAGAATCTCCTCCCAAGTCCATGAGTCCTGCGTTCTTTGCCGCTGCTGCTGCTAGCCGTTACCACACTGCTTGGTCCATTGTTGGTGGGTTATTCTGTCACGATCGTCGTATGGAGTAGACCAAAGTGCAGCGTGGTGTGAATGCATGATTTAATGAAAAGACGGAAATAACAAGAAGTACACTAAAACAAACAAACAAACTAACAAGACGAACTTGACTGCTAAAGAAACACTGTGCTAACAAGCAACAATAAACCACAAACCACAATACAAAACAGGCTACCTAAATATGGTTCCCAATCAGAGACAACGACAAACACCTGCCACTGATTGAGAACCATATCAGGCCAAAACACATAGAAACAGACTAACTAGACATGCAACATAGAATGCCCACTCATATCACACCCTGACCAAACAAAACATAGAAACAAACAACTCAAATAATGGTCAGAGTGTGACACTTCCAGTCACATGACTCTGCCTGCTCTTGACTTGACCTGGCTAAATGACACCCGGGGTGGAAATTCCACCCTCCCACTCTGGGCTTTTTGGTCTGGGTGGCTTTATCGCATTGCTGCTCTCTGATCCTGTCTTCTCCCAATCCTCCAAGGCCATGTCACATTAATTCCTTATAGCCAGGAAGCAAGGAAAGTATGTGAGTGCGCGTGTAACCAGGATGTGACCTTGCAGTTTTCCACTTCAGGAGGAAGATGCTAAATGATTCCTCACCTAATTCAATCGCAATGGAGGTTGGCACTTGTCAGGGGGGGAGGTTGTGGTTCTGCATTAACACAGCTGATTGATGATGATGGGTTTTCCATCAGTTTCACGTGTTTCTATTAACATTGTCTCTTGTCATCTTGCAGAGCAATGAACATCATCACTGGCTTTTCCTGTAAGAAAACTACGAAAGTGCACATTCATGGTAACATGTTCACATTCATGGTAACATGTTCACATTCAAGGTAGTTAAAAGTTAAAGGAGAAGGATAGGCTACAACAGCCGAGAGCCAACAAGTAGGCTGCTACTTAAAATTTTGAATGGAGTTGTTGTTGTTGTTTGTAACAGTAGGATGTGAAAGCACATGCACCCTCAATTAGCCTGCCTGGCTAGCTGGCTCCCTTAACTAAACTGAACAATAATATAAACACAACATGTAAAGTGTTGGTCCAATGTTTCATGAGCTGAAATAAAAGATCCCTGAAATGTTCCATATGCACAAAAAGCGTATTTCTCTCAAATTTTGTGCACAAATTTGTTTACATCCATGTTAGTGAGCATTTCTCCTTTGCCAAGATATACCATTCACCTGACAGGTGTGGCATATCAAGAGGTTGAATAGAGAGCGTGGTCATTACACAGGTGCACCTTGTGCTGGAGACAATAAAAGGCCACACTAAAATGTGCAGTTTGGTCACACAACACAATGCCACAGATGTCTTAAGTTTTGAGAGAGCATGCTTGGCATGCTGACTGCAGGAATGTCCACCAGAGCTGTTGCCAGAGACTTGAATGTTAATTTCTCTACCATAAGCCGCCTCCAACGTCATTTTAGAGAACTTACTGTACTGTATGTCCAACCGGCCTCACAACCACAGACCATGTGTAACCACACCAGCCCAGGACCTCCACATCCGGCTTCTTCACCTGCAGGATGGTCTGAGATGAGCCACGCGGACAGCTGATGAAACTGTGGGTTTGCGCAACCGAAGAATTTCTGCGCCAGCTGTTATAAACCGTCTCAGGGAAGAGCAGTGGGACAACATTCCACAGTCCACAATCAACAGCCTGATCAACTGTATGTGAAGGAGATGTCGCGCTGCATGAGGCAAATTCTGGTCACACCAGATACTGACTGGTTTTCTGATCCACGCCCCTACATTTAAAAAAAAAGATATCTGTGACCAACAGAAGCATATCTGTATTTCCAGTCATGTGAAATACATAGATTAGGGACATAATGATTTTTTTCAATTGTCTGATTTCCTCATATGAACTGTAACTCAGTAAACACTTTGAAATTGTTGCTTTTATATTTTTGTTCAGTTTAGTTTCAAAATACAAACAATAACATACACTATGAAGGATGAATCATTTTCCATTTGTTTGGTCAACTCTGTAAGGAACATATGAAACAGAACTCGCACAAAGGCAACCACTGTGGACCATTGACTTGCAGTGGCATGAATCACTTTTCTAAAAACTTCTGCTTTGCATATCAGAGAGAGAGATAGAGAGACAGATATAGAGCAAGGGAGATAAAGAGAGAGAGAGTGGCAGACAGATACAGAGCGAGAGAGATACAGGGAAAGAGAGAGACAGACAGATACAGAGCGAAAGAGATACAGGGAAAGAGAGAGAGAGGCAGACAGACAGATACAGAGCGAGTTAGATACAGAGAAAGAGAGAGAGAGAGAGAGAGACAGACAGACAGACAGACAGACAGACAGACAGACAGACAGACAGACAGACAGACAGACACAGACAGACAGACAGACAGACAGACAGACAGACAGACAGACAGACAGACAGACAGACAGACAGACAGACAGACAGACAGACAGACAGACACAGAGCGAGAGAGATACAGAGAGAGAGAGAGACAGATACAGAGCAAGAGAGATAAAGAGAGAGAGAGAGAGACAGACACAGAGCGAGAGAGATACAGAGAAAGAGAGAGAGAGACAGACAGATACAGAGCGAGAGAGATGCAGAGAAATAGAGAGTTGGGTTGGACAGCTAGCGACATGCAATCTGTACTCTCTAACGAAATAGTCGTCAACTCAACACTTCCCAGAATCCTCAGCGGAAGAATACAATTTTTGTTACAAAGATGCCTTTATGAATATTTCATTCAAACGTCATGGAATAATTCTTAAATGTTAAAATGTTTTAGATTAATGTAGATTACATTGCGAGTCTTCTTTGTGTATTTCTTGTAGTACACAGGCAATAAGAGGGGCTTGATTCTTGACTCTGTGTCTACAGTATGTATTACAGGATTATCCTTCAATGTCAAACGATGCAAATGTATGTAAAACCACATGCAACCTGGACTGAGGTGACACACACATGCCACCTGTTATTGTATCCCTTACCTCCCCAATCCAACATGCCATGGGTCAGTGACAGATACAGAGAGATATTCTAACCAATGCACTTTGTTATACGGTAGAAATGTTGCCGATCATTCAACTGGATTTGTCTCTCTCTCTGTCTGTCTCTTTTCCCTCTGTGATGTTTCCTGTCTCCTGATGTTAAAGATAGCCGCGCGTGTTTGTGTGGGTAATTACCAGGCCTGGGTTACCTTGGCCATGTTTTGTTCTGTTCTGTCGGTAGAACACGATCTCTCTGTTGCTAAGAGAAGGGTTTAGAACACCCACTGACTCTCTCACCCACCACATCACACCACACACAGAGAAAATGCTTGTTTATTCCCATTCTCTCTGTTCCTCTCTCTCTTTCTCTCTCTCATCCCTGTCTCTCTCTCTGAGTGAGTAAGGGTGTGCGTGGTGAATTCAGGGGCAGGCAATGTTTTGTTGCATTTATGGTGTTCATGGAACCGCAGGGAACAGAACAGCCTGTATGTCTGTCTATCAAGCAGGGATGACTCATCAGACTCTGAGAGAGGGAGAGGGAGACAGAGAGAGATGGAGAGACAGGAAGCGAACAAGACAAAAGGAGACATACCATACACTGAGAGATAGAGAGGGATAGAAAGAGAGAGCAGGAGAAAGAATTAAGTATAATGCGGCAATCAATCACTTCTTATCCAACATGATGATACCTACAGAGGGCCATTGTCACCTATGGAGAAGACGAGTCAATAGCTGTTGCTGCTGCTGCACCATAATAGATAGCTATCTGATCCAAGAGATGATTTATGACAAAATTAGAACATTGAAATAGACTCTCAGTATCGGCCCCATCAGCATCCTTCATCACTGCCATCATCTTATCATCAGAACGTAAGAGCTAACAGCTGAATTAGGAGCTGGAGAGGGTATTTTACATAATGCTCTAGGAGTAAAGATCCAGATTTCAGGCTTGGAGATGGTGTTTTGCATATGGCCTGCATGTTTTGCATGCGGGCCACATTATTGTCACCTCACTGAATCACATTAAAAAAACTGAGTAGTGGAGAGAGCCAGTGTCTTTCACTGAATCACATTAAAGAGACTGAGTAGTGGAGAGAGCCAGAGAGTCTTTCACTGAATCACATTAAAGAGACTGAGTAGTGGAGAGAGCCAGAGAGTCTTTCACTGAATCACATTAAAGAGACTGAGTAGTGGAGAGAGCCAGAGAGTCTTTCACTGAATCACATTAAAGAGACTGAGTAGTGGAGAGAGCCAGAGAGTCTTTCACTGAATCACATTAAAGAGACTGAGTAGTGGAGAGAGCCAGAGAGTCTTTCACTGAATCACATTAAAGAGACTGAGTAGTGGAGAGAGCCAGAGAGTATTTCACTGAATCACATTAAAGAGACTGAGTAGTGGAGAGAGCCAGAGAGTATTTCACTGAATCACATTAAAGAGACTGAGTAGTGGAGAGAGCCAGAGAGTCTTTCACTGAATCACATTAAAGAGACTGAGTAGTGGAGAGAGCCAGAGAGTCTTTCACTGAATCACATTAAAGAGACTGAGTAGTGGAGAGAGCCAGAGAGTCTTTCACTGAATCACATTAAAGAGACTGAGTAGTGGAGAGAGCCAGAGAGTCTTTCACTGAATCACATTAAAGATACTGAGTAGTGGAGAGAGCCAGAGAGTCTTTCACTGAATCACATTAAAGAGACTGAGTAGTGGAGAGAGCCAGAGAGTCTTTCACTGAATCACATTAAAGAGACTGAGTAGTGGAGAGAGCCAGAGAGTCTTTCACTGAATCCCAAATCAAACCCTCGTCCTTCTGATAGGATTGGGTAGGCCTAAGCACTACTAGTGGTAGCTGCATGGGCCAGCTGGAATGGTTGTATTATTGCTAACACTGAACCAATCCTTGCATATTAATGTGAGAGATGTTTATGCACTGGGAGGACAATAGAAATGGAATAGGACATGTATTTTCTTAATGATGGAAAACAACGTGTTTAGGCAGTATAGCCTTCCTCAGAATGAGGTGAACTAGGCTGAGGTTAGCCGCGTTCACATTCCGAGCCGAATGCTATAGTCTCTATTTTCTAACATGAAAAAATCTAGATCCACTCTTGAGTCTGGAGAATTCTCCTAAACTGCCCCAGGTTGAAGTATTAAAGGGCTTTCACAATAACGGCCATGTGCTGAAGAAGCCATGTTTTCTCAATGGAGGGGGAGCTGCAGAGGCACACCACAAGGCTTAGGGTACACAATGTTGCATTAGAAGTGGAATATGCTTAGAAATGTCTAATGTTCCAGTAGCAAACCTCGCTGTAACCCTACGAATGGACATCATCGTGTGTGTCTCTCAGGTCACATGACACGATTTCAGAAGGGTCCGTCAGAGCAGAAGAGGCCACATATGCTGCCACAGATTGTCACCGTGGAAACATCAGCGAGGGTGGACATCCTGAAACTCGGCAACCATAGGCTGGTCCTGTCGCCATGGAGAGGCGGGTGTAACACTATGGAGAGGCGGGTGTAACAGGCTATAACACACTATAACAGAGTGTTTCATAACAGGCTATAACACTCTATAACATAGTGTTCGTTACCAGGCTATAACACACAATAACATAGTGTTCGTTAACAGACTATAACACAGTATAACAGTGTTAGATAACAGGTTATAACAGACCATAACAAACTGTTAGATAACAGGCTATAACAGACTATAACAGAGTGTTAGATAACAGGCTATAACACTCTATAACAGAGTGTTAGATAAAAGGCTATATATAACACACTATAACATAGTGTTCGTTAACAGGCTATAACACACAATAACAGTGTTAGATAACAGGTTATAACAGACCATAACAAAGTGTTAGATAACAGGCTATAACAGACTATAACAGAGTGTTCAAAAACAGACTATAACACTCTATAACAGTGTTAGATAACAGGCTATAACACACTATAACAGTCTTATATAACAGGCTATAACAGACTATAACAGTCTTATATAACAGGCTATAACAGACACATAACAGAGTTTTAGATAACAGGCTGTAACAGACTATAACAGAGTGTTAGATAACAGGCTATAACAGACACATAACAGAGTGTTAGATAACAGGCTATAACAGACTATAACAGCGTGTTCGATAACAGGCTATAACACTCTATAAGAGTGTGTTAGATAACAGGCTATAACACTCTATAACAGCGTGTTAGATAACAGGCTATAACACTCTATAACAGAGTGTTAGATAACAGGCTATAACAGACTATAACAGAGTGTTCGATAACAGGCTATAACACTCTATAAGAGTGTGTTAGATAACAGGCTATAACACTCTATAACAGCGTGTTAGATAACAGGCTATAACACTCTATAACAGCGTGTTAGATAACAGGCTATAACACACTATAACAGTGTTCAATAACAGGCTATACCACACTATAACAGTCTTATATAACAGACACATAACAGAGTGTTAGATAACAGGCTATAACACACTATAACAGTCTTATATAACAGGCTATAACAGACACATAACAGAGTGTTAGATAACAGGCTAAAACAGACTATAACAGTGTTAGATAACAGGACACAGAGAAAATGGCGCTGACGGATAGGGCTGCCGTGCTTCTAGCTCTTAGGAAACTTTGCCTTTTTTTTTTTTATGTGTTATGATATTATTAGCCCAGGAAATGTTTTGTGTTATTACATACAGCCAGGAAAAACTTTTGAATATCAGTGTGACGGTAACTTTAAAAAATATATATATATAATATGTTTATTATTTTACAATAAAAAATCAAATAAAAAAGACAGCAATACTAACAATGACATTCATTGTACTGTTGAATGGGATGGCCAATTTAGAGGACAAAACAAAACTTAACTCACACATACACAAAATAAAACAAAATCCTATTAGGTGGTACATGTATAAGAAGACGGCATATAGTCATTACAAGCAGTGTAGTTAAGCCAAAAATAAATATTGAGTGGAGTACAGCACAGAGTAGCAGCAGATCATCAACCCAGTTATGAAGCGGGACTAGACCATTTATCCAGTATCGGCTGCCATATTTTGTAAAACATTGGACTTCTATTGGAGGTATTGTATCGAATCTTTTCCATATGTATTACATTTCCTAAATCCCGTAACCACATTTCAAAGGTAGGTACAGTCTCCAGCTTCCAAAATTGCAATATGAGCCTTTTGGCTAATAGAGTACAAAGAGAGACAGCTTTCCCTTCGTGATTATTCCCATCAACTGTGCCAAACAGAGCGGTCAATGGGTCTGGGGCTAGAACTCTATCAAAGGCTCTAGATAAGTAATCAAAAATGAGAGCCCAGTAAACATGTAACTTAGGACATGTCCAGAATAAGTGGGTCAACGTCCCCTCATCCTGCTTGCACCTCTCACACAGTGGTGAGGTGTCCGGGAATATTTTATGCAGTTTTACTTTTGAGTAATGTAACCTGTGTATCACCTTAAACTGTACAAGGTTGTGTCTGGCATTCACTGAACTGTGGTTTATATTCCTGAGAGCTTCTACCCGGTCCTCATCTGAGATTTCTGAGCCAAGTTCTTGTTCCCAAGCCCTTTTAATGGTGTCTGTGGATACCTCTATGTGGGCTTGTAGCACATCATACAGTCTAGAGACTGACCCTTTTGAATGGGGTTTGAAAAGGATCAAGCTATCTAATGTAGGACTATTTGGCTTCATGCCATACTGTGGGATATGTGTCCTTACGAAATTCCTGATTTGGAGGTATCTGAAAAAATGTGTTGTTGGCATGTTGAACTTTCCCTGTAATTGTTGAAATGAAGCTAACTGACCATCTATGTATAGATTACCAATTGTTGTGAGCCCCTTCTCCCTCCACTGTGAAAACACCACATCATCCAATGCAGGGTGGAAAGCATGATTCAGGCAAATCGGGCTGTCAATGTATACAGTGGGTATGTTAAGAAAATACCTAATCTGTTTCCAGATCCTAAGCGTATGACAAATGACTGGGTTAGAGTCGTAAGTGGATTTTTTCACATATGATGGGCTATTAACAAGTGCAGGGAGTGAGGAACGTTGACAGGAGGCCTGCTCAATCAAAAGCCATGCAGGCATATCCTTCTGTCTCATCGCAGGTAAGCTTTCCCTCCAGGAAGACACAATGTTCAGATTAGCAGCCCAATAATACAGTTTAAAGTGAGGAAGGCCAAAGCCCCCCTCTATTTTGTACTTGCATAAATGCTTCTTTGAAATTCTGGCTGCCTTGTTATCCCATAAAAATGGAGTTACTATTGAATCCAGTTTCTTAAAATAGCTTTGTGGTATGAAATTGGGTAGACATTGGAAGAGGTAGAGAAACCTGGGTAGGACAACCATTTTAATAGCGTTTATACGACCAACCAAGGAGTTTTCCAAAAATCTATATTTTGTTTAAGCTGATATATTTTCATGTCCCAATTCGCTTTCAATAGCTGATCAAGGTCTCTTGTCACTACAATGCCAAGGCTTGTGAACTTGTCCTTCACTGTTCTAAACGGGGTAGATTGCAGAAATTGCATATCCACAGGCCGTGATATTGGCATCAACTCACTTTTTTGCCAGTTTATCTTGTAGCCAAAGAAGGAGCCAAATGTGTTTATCAAGTTAAGTAAGGGTGGAATAGAAGTTTTAGGCTTGGACAAAAACAAAAGAACATCGTCTGCATGTAGGGAAATTTTGTGCTGTGTGTCCTTTATTTTAACAGGAGCTATATCGGCACATGCCCGAATGCGAGTAGCAAGGGGTTCCATGGCTATAGCGAAGAGAGCAGGCGAAATAGGGCACCCCTGTCGGCACCCCTTGAACAAGCGGAATGACTGCGACATTTCCCGATTGGTTACCACGGACGCCATTGGGTGTGCATAAAAAAAAAAATTCTTATCCAATTAATAAATTCCTTTCCGAATCCGAAGTGCTCCAGAACCGACATCATATATTTCCACTCAATCCGGTCAAACGCCTTCTCTGAGCATCAAGAGCTATTACCACTGCCTCAACCTTATGATCGTGATACATTACGTTGAAAAGACGTCTCAAATTGTAGTGTATATGTCGGCCCGGGATAAAACCTGTCTGGTCAGGGTGTATGATGTCAGAAATATATGTTTTCAATCGGTTTGCCAATATCTTTGTCAACACCTTGTTTTCTATGGGGAGTAACGACACAGGGCGATAAGACGACATCTCCATGGAATCCCTATATTTTTTCAAGATCAGTGCTATTGTAGCCTCACAGTGTTTGCGGGAGTTTGGCATTGTCTTTGGATTGTTTAAACATTCGCAACATAAGTGGAGATAGACTGGCGCAGTACTTCTTATAGAATTCTATTACATATCCATCTGGCCCAGGGGCCTTGCTGTTTGGAAATCGTGCTGTCGCTGTGTTAATTTCCTCCAAAGTTATCCCTGCATCGAGTGCAGAAGCTGCCCCCCTGTCTGGTTTAGGAAGTTCACATTCAGCGAGAAAGTGTTCCATAGTTTGTGGATCAGTAGCATCGCATTTTGATTGGTATAGCTCTGAGTAAAACTGCGCAAAGCATTTATTAATATCCTGCGGATCTGTTACTATTTTACCCTTCTTGTCTTTTATTCTGTGAATAGCTCTAGATGCCTGTACATGCCTTAGCTGTCTTGCTAATAATTTATGTGGTTTGTCACCCAGTTCAAAATAACTTTGTTGCGTTCTAGCAAGTAAAGAGTCCACCCGTTTCGAAAGGATGGTATTGTATTCATATTTTAACTTTGTGATCTTCTCAAGGACTGTATACGAGGAATTCGTCCTAAAAACGTTCTCCTGTTCCCCTAACTCTCTTTCAATTTCTCTTAGCCTAGTATTGGCGCGTTTCTTCCTCTCTGATGTATAAGAAATAATGTAACCTCTAATCACAGCCTTTAGAGATTCCCAAAGGGTGGAGTCGTCAACATCCCCCGTGTCGTTAGTTCCGAGGAAAAAGGCAATCTGCTCCTTCAAATACTGACAAAAAGCCTCATCTTTCAGCAGGTATGCGTCTAAGCGCCACGGTCGCCGACCTGTCGACATATTGTCGAGTTTCAGCACCATGGACACAGGAGAGTGGTCCGTAATTTGAATAAGGTGATAGGTAACCGACTCAGCCGCTGAGATTAGTTTGGAGTCCAACAAAAAATAGTCAATTCTGGAATATGATTGATGAACTGATGAAAAGAAAGAGTAATCCCTGTCTGTTGGGTGCATCAGTCTCCAAATATCGACAATGTTAAGGTTTGTCATCAATGTATTTAGACAGACACTGGCATTTGATTGTTGACGTGACCTTGATAGCTGTTTATCTAAAAGAGGATCTAACGTACAGTTAAAGTCCCCTCCAACAATAACACTTGTATCCGAGATATTTGGTATGTCCTTAAATACCCTTTGAAAAAATAATGGATCATCGAAGTTGGGTCCATATAAATGGACCAAGGTTACTGGTTTCGAATTCAGTGTACCAGCCACAATAATATACCGAATCCTTATCAGGATTGCTACCCCTCTCGCTTTTGCATCAAAGTTAGACTGGTATATCTGACCGATCCAGCCGACTCGTAGCTTGGCCTGAGCGGAGCGTTTAATATGAGTTTCTTGAAGAAACACTATGTCAGCACCCAGTGATTTAAGATGAGAAAAAACCTTAGCTCGTTTCAACATGCCCTAAGCCATTACAGTTCCAGCTGACTATCTTTATTCCACCTGGTCTACTCTGTGCTCTGTCACTATGTGGCATTTCTTATTTTAGAGCAAATTGTTGCTGTCATACAAAACTCAGAAGAAAGACGTCCCGCCGTGCGGGAGCTTGTCATGCCACCTGTACTAATATTAAACGTGAATATAAAACACAGACCCCATCCCCCCTCCCGTCTCTTTACTGAGTGACTTCCCCAAACGAAGCACTCCTTAGCTAACACACAAACTTGAACTAACTCGTCGTCTATAGATGCTCCGCATATACGCTAATATTAAATAACACTTAACACTTAACTCTCACGTTAGGGGTGAGTGGCGCTAAAACATGTGTGCCAAACAATGCTATATTAGCCACAACATTTCACCAATCATAAGTCCCAAATTCGGATCTTCTAATCGAAAAGACATAGTCCGGAAATCCAAACACATTCCTGGCCTGTATTTGGTCATTTAGCCGGCTGACACAGCCTTCTGTATCCTCAGCCAGGGAGCTTGCTTGTCAAGAACAGATCGGCCTCTTTTGGGTTGTCAAAAGTACGTGTTGATCCTTCGACTGTCACCTTAAACCGGGCTGGGAAGAGGAATCCATATCGGATGTTGGCCGCCCTGCATTTGTTGCGTACCTCATCAAACTCTTTCCGTTGGTTCCTCACCTCCAAGGTAAGATCTGGGTAGAAAGACACCCTGGCTCCGTTGAAGTTAAGGGGGAACTTTTGACTAGCCAGCTTGAGGATGAGATCCCTGGTCTGGGGATAGTGCAGCCGTACAATGAATGGCCTTGGTGGCCCGCCCTTGGCCGGCTTCGTTGCCTGAGATCTGTGTGCGCGGTCGATCAGGATGGCCGTTTTGAAGTGTTCGCTCCCCAGCAGGGCCGGTATCAGCTCCGAGACAAATTCAGTGGGTTTCCCTTTCTCAGTGTCCTCCTGGATGCCACATATTCGGATGTTCTGGCGTCTTGAATGCGACTCAAGCATTTCCAGTCGGGCTTTCAGGGTTTTGTTGTCATTTTTGAACGTTGCGCTCTGTTTCTCTATGTCCTGTAGCCTGGCCTCATGATCGACTGTCGTCTGCTCAACCTCATGCACCCTTTTCTGAGTTGCCTTCACAGTTTCGGCCAAAGTCCCAATACTCTTTGAGATATCAGCCAACCTTGTGTCCACCTTCTTGCTTAGTGAGTTTATGGCAGCCAGTATGTCACTTTGCGTAGGCTCTGTGGGGGCCTCTTGGAAGCTAGCCTCTTCAGCTAACTCCTCGTGGGTTGGCGACGTTGAAATTGGTTCGTTGTCTATCTCATTCAAATTATCTTGTTTAGCGCTCCCTTTTCTGGTGCCTTTTCCCTTTGTCATATTTGTTTGAAGATATAGGTCGTGAGAGGTTAAGATAAATACTAATTTGTTTCAAAATGGAGCGGAGCTCTAGCAAAGCACGTCTACTCCATAGCACGCTCTCTAGCGCCCCCGTGTGACGGTAACTTACCAGCATTACCAGCATTACGACCAGGAGTATGACTTTCCCAAATTGGATCCTTTGTTCGTACCCTCCAGAGGCTGACCCAAACACAGCCGGCAGAAAAGAGGTGCTCGGACTAGTCTTCTAGTCAGACTCAGGAGGCGCGCACACCACCCACCGCTTCTGAGTATATTATTCGCTAATGTTCAGTCTCTGGATAATAAAGTTGACAAGCTCAGGGCGAGGATTTCCTTCCAGAGAGACATCAGGGATTGTAACATACTTTGTTTCACGGAAAGATGGATCTCTCGGGATATACTGTCTGAGTCCGTACAGCCAGTTGGGTTCTCAGTTCATCAGACAGGAATAAATATCTCTCCGGAAAGAAGAAGGGTGGGGGTGTATGTTTCATGATTAACTACTTATGGTGTGATTGTGACAACATACAGAAACTCAAGTCCTTTTGTTCACCCAACCTAGAATACCTCCGATCGTATTACCTCCCAAGAGAATTCTCTTCAGTTATAGTCACAACCATGTATATTCCCCCTTAAGTAGATACCAAGACGGCCCTCAAAGATCTTCACTGGACTTTATGAAAACTGGATACCACATATCCTGAGGCCGAATTTATTGTAGCTGGGGAATTTAACAAAGTCAGTTTGAAGAAAACGCTACAGAAATTCCATCAACACATTGACTGTAGTACTCGTAATGCTAAAACACTCAACCACTGCTACTCCATCTTCCGGGATGCCTACAAGGCCCTCCCTTGCCCTCCCTTCGGGAAATCTGATCACGACTCCATTTTGCTCATCCCTTCCTATAGGCAGAAACTCAAAGAGGAAGTACCCGTGCGAAGGACTATTCAACGCTGGTCTCGCCAATCGGAATCCACGCCTCAAGATTATTTTGATCACGCGGACTGGGAAATGTTCCGGGTAGCCTCTGAGAATAACATAGACAAATACACTGATAAGGTGACTGAGTTTATCAGGAAGTGTATAGGAGATGTTGTACCCACTGTGACTATTAAAACCTACCCGAATCAGAAACCGTGGATAGATGGCAGCATCACTGATGGTCCACCCACACAGACAATGTGGTGAAGAAGGCGCAACAGGAGGCTGAAGAAACTTGGCTTGGCACCTAAAACTTCACAAACTTTTACAGATGCACATTTGAGAGAATACTGTTGGGCTGTATCACTGCCTGGTACGGCAACTGCTGTTTTTACTACTGTTTTTCCTATTTTGTTGCATTACAACCTGTAATTTAAATTGATTTTTATTTTGGATTTCATGTAATGGACATACGCAAAATAGTCAAAGAAATTCAGAAATATTTCAAATGGAAAAGTGATGGGTGCATATATATTCACCCCCTTTGCTATGAAGCCCCTAAATAAGATCTGGTGCAACCAATTACCTTCAGAAGTCACATAATTAGTTAAATAAAGTCCACCTGTGTGCAATCTGATGCTAAATACAAGGAAATTCTTGAGGGAAACCTTTTTCAGTCTTCCAGAGATTTGAGACTGCGACGGAGGTTCACCTTCCAGCAGGAAAATGACCCTAAGCATACTGCTAAAGCAACACTCGAGTGGTTTGAGGGGAAACATTTAAATGACTTGGAATGGCCTAGTCAAAGCCCAGACCTCAATCCAATTGAGAATTTGTGGTATGACTTAAAGATTTCTGTACACCAGCGGAACCAACTTGAAGGAGCTGGAGCAGTTTTGCCTTGAAGAATGGGCATTAATCCCAGTGGCTAGATGTGCCAAGCTTATAGAGACATACCCAAAGAGACTCGCAATTGTAATTTCTGCAAAAGGTGGCTCTATAAAGTTTTGCCTTTGGGGGGGGATTGAAAATATATTTTTATTCCAGGTTGTAAGGCAATAAAATAGGAAAAATGCCAAGGGGGGTGAACACTTTCGCAAGGCACTGTAAATATCTCACTAGATGTCTCAGCCTCCAGTACTTATGCTGTAGTAGTTTATGTGTCGGGGGGCTAGGGTCAGTCTGATATATCTGGAGTATTTCTCCTGTCTTATCCGGTGTCCTGTGTGAATTTAAGTATGCTCTCTCTAATTCTCTCTATTTTTCTCTCTTTTTCTCTCTTTCTTTCTTTCTCTCTCTCGGAGGACCTGAGCTCTAGAACCATGCCTCAGGACTGCCTGGCCTGATGACTCCTTTCTGTCCCCAGTCCACCTGGTCATGCTGCTGCTCCAGTTTTAGCTGTTCTGCCTCCGGCTATGGAACCCTGACCTGTTCACCAGACGTGCTACCTGTCCCAGACCTGCTGTTTTCAACTCTCTAGAGACAGCAGGAGCGGTATAGATACTCTGAATGATCGGCTATGAAAAGCCAACTGACATTTACTCCTGAGATGCTGACCTGTTGCACCCTCGACAACTACTGTGATTATTGTTATCTGACCCTGCTGGTCATCTATGAACATTTGAACATCTTAGCCATGTTCTGTTTTAATCTCCACCCGGCACAGCCAGAAGAGGACTGGCCACCCCTCATAGCCTGGTTCCTCTCTAGGTTTCTTCCTAGGTTCTGGCCTTTCTAGGGACTTTTTCCTAGCCACCGTGCTTCTACACCTGCATTGCTTGCAGTTTGGGGTTTTAGGCTGGTTTCTGTACAGCACTTTGTGACATCAGCTGATGTAAGAAGGGCTTTATAAATACATTTTAATTATTGATTGATGATGTAAACATATCTCTTATCAACAAAAACACAGTTTCAGAGGTCCATTTCTTTAGAAACAACACATTGTGACTGTATGATAGGAGAAAGGCAAAAGTGTGATATGTCCAAACCTACACATTTTGAAAGTAATTTGTCAAAAATAGGACTTAATTGCCCTATTCCTGTACTGAAAAACAACATCAGTGCAGTAGACACCAACCCACACCTGACAGCCAATCGTTAGCCCCTGTGAGGTGGGAACATTGGAACAGAAGTGGCACTGGTGACATTAAATTAACGTACCCTAACAGCCTGTACAGTAGAGGGAGTTGAAAGGGGCAGCTCCAGCTGTAACGCCCGGGGTGTAGTGGAGGAAGAAGTCAGGCGCAGGAAGCAGAGAGTTCAGGGTAGCGCTACTTTATTTTCACCACAACGGTGAAACGACGCCAACTCAAACAAATGCCCCAAACACGTGGAACTTAAACAGTCCAGCAAAATACAAAATACACGGACAACCGTGACCTATAGCCGTGTACAACATGTACACTGAAAACAATCCCACACCGCCACCGCGGTGAAATGCCCACCCAGACCCTCCCCTATAGGTTCAGGTTTTGCGGCCGGAGTCCGCACCTTTGGGGGGGGGGGGGTCTCTATTTTGGTTTTGTCAGGGCGTGACTTTGGGTGGGCATTCTATGTGTTTTTTCTATGTTTTCTATTTCTATGTGTTTGGCCTGGTGTGGTTCCCAATCAGAGGCAGCTGTCAATCGTTGTCTCTGATTGAGAACCATACTTAGGTAGCCTTTTCCTACCTGTGTGTTGTGGGTAATTATTTTTCCGTGTGTGTTTGTGTGCACCTTGGTTGCGTCACGTTCTTTGCTGTTTACCTGTTTTTTTGAGTGGGATTATTTCGGTTTCACTTTCATTAAAAGATGTGGAACTACATGCACGCTGCGCCTTGGTTGATTTATGACAGGGAGTTTGAAGATAGCGAGCGTGACACCAGCTTCAAACAGACTGTGGAATACTGCATTTGCGCCAGTGGTGTAAAGGTTTTAAGTAAACATACTTTAAAGTACTACTTTAAAAAAATATATTTTACCTTTATTCATACAGGCTTTTTCTCATTGAGATAACATCTCTTTTCCAAGAGAGACCTGGTCCAATAGCAGCAGGGGGAACAAGGTTTCAGACAAAACAACTTACATACACTAACACAACATTAAACAAAACTATTAACACACATACAGTACAACAATGACATATTACATTAAAAACACAAACATCTTGACTAAAAACAGCTGGCCTTAAAACAATCACACTCTTCTATGATATATACATCGATCAAGTGTTTAAACTCCACCAACGAAACTAGATCATCACATTTTAAAATGTTCAGGAGAGAATTCCAGGACTACGGTGCTAAGTAACTAAAACTATTTCTACCATAACCTGTTCTAATTTTTGGTACTGTTAGAAGCAAATCAGAATGGGACCGTAATTGATATTTATTTACCGACCTGACTAAAAAAAACAGAGATAAAATGACATTTTACCCAATATGGCCTTATAAATCAGTGTATACCAGTGTTTAAGCCTACGCAAGGTCAATGACGACCAGCCAACAGCGCTGTAGAGATCACAATGATGTGTTAGAGGTTTCTGATTTGTAATCAACCTGAGGGCTGCATGATACACTGAATCAAGTGCTCTCAGTGTAGTGGCTGAGGCCTGCAAATATATAACATCACTAAAATCTAAAACTGACAGTAATGTACATCGTACCAGCTCCTTCCTGGCCTCAAAAGAAAAACAAGCCTTATGTTGTTAATAAAATCCGATTTTCAGCTTGAGCTTCCTCATCAAGTTCTCTACATGAACAGTGAAGCTCAGCTTATCATCAACCCACACACCAAATATTTATACACTTTAACTTGCTCTATAGTATGTCCAGCAAATGTAGCAATGACATGATTTGTAACATGCCTGGCATTTGAAAATACCATGCATTTTGTTTTACCCGAATTTAGAATCAGCTTTAAATCATACAGATTCTGTTGTAGGATGTTAAATGCTCTTTGGATATTTTCAATAGCTAAAGATAAACTACTACCACTTGAATAAAGAACAGTATCATCTGCATAAAAATGAACATCCGCTGTTTCAATAAGATACTTAAGTTGTTTTTTGGGGTATCTGTGCTTTAATTTAATATTTCGATTTTTGACTACTTTTACTTTTATCTCACTACATTTCTAAAGAAAATAATGTACTTTTTACTCCATACATTTACACTGACACCCAAAAGGACCAGTTACAATTACAATGCGTAGCAGGACATTTTTTTTCTCTCCAATTCACACACGTATCAAGAGAACATCCCTGGTCATCTCTACTGCCTCTGATCTGGCCGACTCACTAAACACAAATGCTTATTTTGTAAATTATGTCTGAGTGTTGGAGTGTGCCCTTGGCTATCTGTAAACAAAAAACAAGAATGGTGGTGTCTGGTTTGCTTAATATAAGGAATGTGACATGATTTATACTTTTACTTTTGATACTTAAGTATATTTTAGCAATTACATTTATTTTAGCAATTATATTTAAAACCAAACACTTTTAGACTTTTACTCAAGTAGAATTTTAGTGGCTGACTCACTTTCACTTGAGTCATTTTCTATTAATGTAGCTTTACTTTTACTCAAGTATGACAATTGGGTCCTTTTTCCACCACTCGTTTGCGCACACACACTCATGTACACACATAAACACTTGAGCTGCGGTAAACATTCTCAGTTTCAAGTTATTGATGTTTCATTGACTTTGGAACAGCTGCTATTCCATTTGGTGGTGATGATTATATACCACTATTGTGAATGTGGCAGAGAAGAGTGGAGATGCTCTTTGGACCGTCGTGGTGAAATATGGAGAAAATTCTACTTGCCTGTTGATGCAGCCAATATTGCGTAACGTAATGCCGCAACAGAGGCATCCTTCCGGGTCAGCCATCTCTTGGCTAAAAATAAGGCCGCAACAGAGGCATCCTTCCGTGTCAGCCATCTCTTGGCTAAAAGTAAGGCCGCAACAGAGGCATCCTTCCGTGTCAGCCATCTCTTGGCTAAAAGTAATGCCGCAACAGAGGCATCCTTCCGTGTCAGCCATCTCTTGGCTAAAAGTAAGGCCGCAACAGAGGCATCCTTCCCTGTCAGCCATCTCTTGGCTAAACGTAATGCTGCAACAGAGGCATCCTTCCGTGTCAGCCATCTCTTGGATAAAAGTAAGGCCGCAACAGAGGCATCCTTCCGAGTCAGCCATCTCTTGGATAAAAGTAAGGCCGCAACAGAGGCATCCTTCCGTGTCAGCCATCTCTTGGATAAAAGTAAGGCCGCAACAGAGGCATCCTTCCGTGTCAGCCATCTCTTGGATAAAAGTAAGGCCGCAACAGAGGCATCCTTCCGGGTCAGCCATCTCTTGGCTAAAAGTAAGGCCGCAACAGAGGCATCCTTCCGGGTCAGCCATCTCTTGGATAAAAGTAAGGCCGCAACAGAGACATCCTTCCGTGTCAGCCATCTCTTGGATAAAAGTAAGGCCGCAACAGAGGCATCCTTCCGTGTCAGCCATCTCTTGGATAAAAGTAAGGCCGCAACAGAGGCATCCTTCCGTGTCAGCCATCTCTTGGATAAAAGTAAGGCCGCAACAGAGGCATCCTTCCGTGTCAGCCATCTCTTGGCTAAAAGTAATGCTGCAACAGAGGCATCCTTCCGTGTCAGCCATCTCTTGGATAAAAGTAATGCTGCAACAGAGGCATCCTTCCGTGTCAGCCATCTCTTGGCTAAACGTAATGCTGCAACAGAGGCATCCTTCCGTGTCAGCCATCTCTTGGCTAAACGTAATGCTGCAACAGAGGCATCCTTCCGTGTCAGCCATCTCTTGGATAAAAGTAATGCTGCAACAGAGGCATCCTTCCGTGTCAGCCATCTCTTGGCTAAACGTAATGCTGCAACAGAGGCATCCTTCCGTGTCAGCCATCTCTTGGCTAAACGTAATGCTGCAACAGAGGCATCCTTCCGTGTCAGCCATCTCTTGGCTAAAAGTAAGGCCGCAACAGAGGCATCCTTCCGTGTCAGCCATCTCTTGGCTAAACGTAATGCTGCAACAGAGGCATCCTTCCGTGTCAGCCATCTCTTGGCTAAAAGTAATGCTGCAACAGAGGCATCCTTCCGTGTTAGCCATCTCTTGGATAAAAGTAATGCTGCAACAGAGGCATCCTTCCGTGTCAGCCATCTCTTGGATAAAAGTAAGGCCGCAACAGAGGCATCCTTCCGGGTCAGCCATCTCTTGGCTAAACGTAATGCTGCAACAGAGGCATCCTTCCGTGTCAGCCATCTCTTGGCTAAACGTAATGCTGCAACAGAGGCATCCTTCCCTGTCAGCCATCTCTTGGCTAAACGTAATGCTGCAACAGAGGCATCCTTCCCTGTTAGCCATCTCTTGGCTAAACATAAGAAACCGTTCATCGTTGGAGAGTTATACAAGGAGGCAATGACCTTTGCCGCAGAGACGTTATTCAAAGAATTCAAAAACAAAGAGGACATAAAAAATGCTATCGGAAGTGTGCCACTTGGCCCAGCCACTGTCACAAGAAGGGTAGAGTCGTTATCGGAGGACGTGAATCAACAAGTGCTCAAGAATTTATCACTTTGTGAGTGCTTTTCTCTGCAGTTTGACGAATCCCAGGATATGACAGACACTGCACAGCTGATGGTGTTTGTTCGCATGGATTTTAAGGATTCAACTACTGAGGAGTCTTTTCTTACCCTTTTATCATTAAAACGGAGGACAAGAAGAGAGGACATTTACAACGAGTTTAAACATCATGTGCATGATAACAGCATTCCCATTCATAAGCTGGTTGCGATCACTACAGACGGGGCACCGGCATTGTGTGGGGTGCATTCGGGATTCTTTGCACTGTGCCGTCAGGATCCCGATTTCCCCAAGTTTTTGAACTATCACTGTGTAATCCATCAGCAAGCACTTGCTAGTAAGGTAGTGGACTTGTCTCATGTCATGACACTTGTCGTTTGATTGTTAATTTGATTCTCGCAAAAGGACTTCATGAGCTTGATGCCGCATACGGTGACTTGGTTCTCCACGCTTGCGTAAGGTGGTTGAGTTGCGGGAAAGTACTGCAGCGATTTGTTGACTTGCTGCCCGAGATTAAATCATTTCTGGAGTCACGAAATGAGGAGCATGAGGAACTGTCTCATGATGCATGGCTGCTAGACTGAGGTTTCCTCACGGACATAACAGCCATTGAACCAGCTCAACTATGAGCTTCAGCGAAAAGACAAAGACGTGGTACACATGATCAGCGCTGTCAATGCCTTTAAGGCCAAGGTGGGTGTGTAGGCCTTTCAGCTGAGGAATGGAAGGCTGGTTCACTTCCCAAACCTGGAGAAAATGTTGCAAAACATCAGACACAAAGATGCTTTTCTCCTGCAAGAATTCTGTTCCCACCTGGAGAAACTGGCATCTGAATTCAACAGGTGTTTTCAGGAGTTAAATGACATAGGGGAGGTTGTTGCATTTATCTCAAACCCTTTCCTCCCCAGTGGGATTGAGGAGGTGTCTGCCAAATTCCCGCAAGTATTTGCTTTACCCATCGGAGTTGACATTGAGATAATTGAATTGCAAAATAACATCGAGTTGAAAGCAAGATCAAGAGACAGTGACTTTTGGGGTCTTGTAAACACCAAAAAGTTCCCCCTCCTTTCATCCTGCGCACTTAAGGTGAAGGCCTACTTTGGGTCAACATATCTCTGTGAGATGGCCCTTTCACAGATGAAAATAATCAAGACAAAGAACAGGTCTTGTCTAACTAATAGACATCTCACAGACAGTGTCAGACTTGCTGTGTCAAACTATAAGCCAGTTTGAAATCTGTTGTAGGCTATGTTGTTGACAAAATTATATGATCTGTGTTGTATGCTGTTCTAAAATGGAAAGTGAAACAGTACTGTACATGATTGGCTTAGGCCTGTAATTGACTGATTATTGAGGTTATATATTAATGGTGAATGAGTAATAGGCCTGTAATTGACTGATTATTGAGGTTATATATGAATGGTGAATGAGTAATAGGCCTGTAATTGACTGATTATTGAGGTTTTATATGAATGGTGAATGAGTAATAGGCCTGTAATTGACTGATTATTGAGGTTTTATATGAATGGTGAATGAGTAATAGGCCTGTAATTGACTGATTATTGAGGTTTTATATGAATGGTGAATGAGTAATAGGCCTGTAATTGACTGATTATTGAGGTTTTATATGAATGGTGAATCAGTAATAGGCCTGTAATTGACTGATTATTGAGGTTTTATATGAATGGTGAATGAGTAATAGGCCTGTAATTGACTGATTATTGAGGTTTTATATGAATGGTGAATGAGTAATAGGCCTGTAATTGACTGATTATTGAGGTTTTATATGAATGGTGAATCAGTAATAGGCCTGTAATTGACTGATTATTGAGGTTTTATATGAATGGTGAATGAGTAATAGGCCTGTAATTGACTGATTATTGAGGTTATATATGAATGGTGAATGAGTAATAGGCCTGTAATTGACTGATTATTGAGGTTATATATGAATGGTGAATCAGTAATAGGCCTGTAATTGACTGATTATTGAGGTTATATATGAATGGTGAATCAGTAATAGGCATGTGGAAATATTGAACAATGTAATATGACTGTTGTAAAATGTTGAATATATATTGTATATATACAAACAAACAAACGTGCAAAAAGTAACCACTGCTCATGTCCTAGGACATAGCTAGTCATAACAGCCTTGGCTCTGTGGGAAGTGTTCAATTATGACAAGGCTGCAGAGATAATGTCTGAGCAGAGAGCACACACACACACACACACACATAGGTCCCCAGAGGTAGAATGGTTGCGTTTCCTGTAATCTGAGTGTCCGTTCTCTAAAGGATGATGTAACTAGATGCCAGCCTTAAACGAAGCACAGTTAGAGCCACTGGAACATCTATCTGTAGTGTGTGTGTGTGTGTGTGTATGCACCTGTGTCTGTCTCTGCATGCGTGTGCACAGTCCTTTCTTCCATACGTCGGTGGCTATACATTTCACATGGGGCTAAATGTAATGGGTAAGGGTGTGTCTGTCTCCTTGCTAACTACGGATGTGTCTAGAATAAACATTAGCTTTTATTGCATCATGCTCTCCTGCAGATAGCTTTACAAGGTCACCAAGACGTGGCACTCTACCAAGACACATAACTCCTTACCCCTGAATCTCTGACCAAGGACATTGTGTGAGTGAGGCAACAGACAGGTTCCAAGAATGTGTCAAGCTGAATTCCTAGAGAAAGGAAACAACCTGATAGTCTGACCTTGTCTTTATTCACTTTTCTTTGGTATCCCTCTCCGCTCCTCTCCTCTCCGCTCCCCCCCTCTCCTCTCCTCTCCGCTCCCCCCCTCTCCTCTCCTCTCCGCTTCCCCCCTCTCCATTACAACAGCATGTAATTCCATGACAGCATGATCTTGTGAAGTATATTTGTTTTATCTAAATGAGACAAATAAAGCTTGACCAAGATCCTGAACAGCCAGGGGAAAACTATATTGTGGTTACTGTAGGTTCTCTGTGTATGTGAGTTACTGTCAGAAGGCTTCTTCTTACTTCCTTGGCCTTGGATCAATGGTGAACATAGCCAGACCACAGCATGTCTGTATCTTGGCCCGCCAGATGACTATCCTCCTTCCCAAGTGCCCAAACTGTTCCAGGCACTTGGAGGAATTATAAAGACAACTGCTGTGTGTGTGTGTGTGTGGTGTACGGTACCAGTCAAATGTTTGGACACACCTACACATTCCAGGGTTTTTCTTTATTTTTACTATTTTCTGCATTGTAGAATAATGGTGAAGACATTAAAACTATGAAATAACACATATGGAATCACGTAGTAACCAAAAAAGTGTAAAACAAATCAAAATATTTGAGATTCTTCAAAGTAGCCACCCTTTGCCTTGATGACAGCTTCGCACACTGTTGGCATTCTCTCAACCAGCTTCATGAGGTAGTCACCTGGAATGCATTTCAATTAACTGGCGTGCCTTGTTCAAAGTTCATTTGTGGAATTTCTTTCCTTAATGCATTTGACCCAATCAATTATGTTGTGACAAGGTAGGGGTGGAATACAGAAGATAGTCCTATTTGGTAAAAGACCAAGTCCATATTATGGCAAGAACAGCTCAAAAGCTAAAATAAACAACAGTCCATCATTACTTTAAGACATGAAGGTCAGTCAATACAGAAAATGTAAAACTTTGAAAGTTCCTTCGAGTGCATTTGCAAAAAGCATCAAGCGCTATGATGAAACTGGCTCTCATGAGGACCGCCACAGAAAAGGAAAACCCAGAGTTACCTCTGCTGCAGAGGATAAGTTCATTATAGTTACCAGTGTTACGTCCTTTGTTGGAATGAGACCAAAGCGCAGCGTGGAAAGTGTACATCTTTCTTTCTTTTTTGATGAACACCAAAAAACAACAAAAGATAAACTAATGTAAAGTTCTGCAGGGCTATACAGCTACTGTGCAAAAACAAGATCCCACAAACTCAGGTGGAAAACAGGCTGCCTAAGTATGATTCCAATCAGAGACAATGATAGACAGTTGCCTCTGATTGGGAACCATACCCGGCCAACAAAGAAATAGAAAACTAGAATGCCCACCCAAATCACACCCTGACCTAACCAAATAGAGAAATAAACAGGCTCTCTAAGGTCAGGGCATGACAACCAGCCTCAGAAATTACAGCCCAAATGAATGTTTCACAGAGTTCAAGTAACAGACAAATCTCAACATCAACTGTTCAAAAGAGACTGCGTGAATCCTGTCTTCATGGTCGAATTACTGCAAAGAAACCACTACTAAAAGACACCAATAAGAAGAATAGACTTGCTTGGATGAAGAAACACGAGCAATGTACAATAGACGGGTGGAAATCTGTCCTTTGGTCTGATGAGTCCAAATTGGAGATTTTTGGTTCCAACCGCCATGTCTTTGTGAGATGCAGAGTAGGTGAACGGATGATATCTGCATGTGTGGTTCCATCGTGAAGCATGGAGGTGTTATGGTGTGGGGGTGCTTTGCTGGTGACACTGTTGGTGATTTATTTAGAATTCAAAGCACACTTAACCAGCATGGCTATCACAGCATTCTGCAGCGATACGCCATTCCATCTGGTTTGCGCTTAGTGGGACTATCATTTGTTTTTCAACAGGACAATGACCCAACACACCTCCAGGCTGTGTAAGGGCTATTTGACCAAGAAGGAGAGTGATGGAGTGCTGCATCAGATGACCTGGCCTTCACAATCACCCAACCTCAACCCAATTGAGATGGTTTGGGATGAGTTGGACCGCAGAGTGAAGGAAAAGCACCCAACAAGTGCTCAGCATATGTGGGAACTCCTTCAAGTATGTTGGAAAAGCATTCCAGGTGAAAAACTATGTATTGATTTGTTTAACACTTATTATACTACATAATTCCATATCTGTTATTTCATAGTTTCGATATCTTCACTATTATTCTACAATGTGGAAAACTTCTTGAATGAGTAGATGTGTCCAAACTTTTGACTGGTACAATCCATCATGTCTTAAAGTAATGATGGACAGTCATTTCTCTTTGCTTATTTGAGCTGTTCTTGTCATAATATTGACTTGGTCTTTTACCAAATAGGGCTCTCTTCTGTATACTACCCCACCTTGTCACAACACAACTGATTGGCTCAAGCGCATTAAGAAAGAAAGAAATTCCACAAATGAACTCCTGTTAATTGAAATGCATTCCAGGTGACTACCTCATGAAGCTAGTTGAGAGAATTCAAAGAGTGTGCGAAGCTGTCATCAAGGCAAAGGGTGGCTACTTTGAAGAATCTCAAATATAACAAATATTTTAAATTGTTTAACACTTTTTTAGTTACTACATGATTCCATATGTGTTATTTCATAGTTTTGATGTCTTCACTAATATTTTACAATGTCAAAAACTCCTTGAATGAGTAGATGTGTCCAAACTTTTGACTGGTACTGTATGTGTGTGTGTGTGCGTAAGCTTGCATGTTGTGAGTGCTTTGTGTGTGTGTGTGTGTGTGCGTGCATACGTGCGTGTGTGTGCGTGCGTGTATGTGTGTGTGTGTGTGTGTGTGTGTGTGTGCGTGCGTGCGTGCATATCTGTGTGCGGATGAGTCATTGAGAAGGGGTTGTTCTGGAACAGGAGTGAAAACCCACAGGGATGTGCTCCATTAAGCAGGAAGGAACTTCACAGAGATGAATATAAACGTTATTAACATTATAAATGTTCAACATGTTTCTCCAGACACTTAACCTTTCTCTTTGCTTCCTGGATGGATTGTCTATATTCTCTGTTCTGTTCCAGCGTCCATTTTAGATATTAATTATACATGTCTTTTAAAAGGGAACCTTTCCAAACTTTAAATGGGGACTTCTATAAACCCAGAGAATGAGTGTCTTGTGTTCTGGCGATGGGTTGTAGCTGTTCAGTGTTCCTTGTCTGGTGGATTGGTGGCCATCTGACTTGGGACAGTAAACCAACCCTGAAGAAAGGAAACGCAGATAAGATATCATCCACAGGAGGCAGCTGAGGTGATGACGGCTCATAGTAATGGCTGGAATGGAGTGAATGGAATGGTATCAAGTAATAGGAAACAATGTGTTTGATGCAATTCCATTTACTTCATTGCAGCCATTTCTATGAGCCCGTCCTCCCCAATTAAGGTGCAACCAGACGCCTGTGATATCATCATATGATTAATGTTGTTTTGGGGGATTGTACAGTTTAGTAGATTCCCATGGGATTTCCATGTTGTCATGGTAATACTATGCTCCTACCATAGGCATTGAGTATGTATGTTGTGTTACCCGGTGTGTGTGTGTGTGTGTGTGTGTGTGTGTGTGTGTGTGTGTGTGTGTGTGTGTGTGTGTGCCATTCTCCATGTGACCTATTTGTCTATCGAACAGAGTGCTCCCTGGCTCAGCTGGAGTTTCCATGCCAACGCAGCCAGTGGCGAGTCGCTAGAAGAGTACCCAGCTCTCTCTCCCGAGCATTACACAAGAGAAAGCAGTGTGTGTGTGTGTGTGTGTGTGTGTGTGTGTGCATGCGTGCGTGCGTGCGTGCGTGTGCAGCTCTCCGACAAGCTCTAGGTGACAGATGTAGACATTATTCATTACTAATCACTGTATGCTGTTGGGTCAACTGACTGAGTGAGACAGACAGACACACTGATATATACATACAGTATGCACACTGTGTTTGTGTTTCAAGTGAATGTAACAACGTACCATGGACAATACATTCTGTACACCCTTACAAGAAAGGGTTACAAAAGGGATCTGCGGCTGTCCCCATAGGAGAACCCTTTTTGGTTCCAGGTAGAACTCTCTGTGTAAAGGGTTCTACATGGAACTCAAAAGGGTTTGACGTGGAACCAAAAGGGTTCTACCTTCAAAGTTCTTCCTATTAAGACAGCCGAAGAACCCTTTTTGGTTCTAAATAGCATTTTTTTTCCCAGAAGAGTGTAGTAGACAAGACAGATGTGGAAGACATTTGCAGTGTATTATTGCTGCATCTGGTAGTCTACAATCAGTAATCCCTTCTATACATCCAATATAATCTCTTTGAATGTTATGTAGAAACCCTGTCTCACACACTCATTGAAGCAGACCATTAGACTCATTCATGGGAGTGAAAAGCTGAAGTCATGCATTCATATGAGCTGTGGGGAAGTCATGCATCTGGGAGCAGGGAAGTATAAGAATAACTTGTGGTTAAAGGCAGAACTGTACTTAAAACTCTGTAATGAGGGAGTGTAAAAGGGCAGCTGTGCATGGTGATCTGGTAAAACAACTTTCCACTACATATGAGAGTGATAGGGGGAGGTAGCAAGAGATGGTGGGAGGGTGGTAGGAAGAAAGAGAGAGATAGCGGGGGAGTGAGGTAGGAAGAGAGGGGGAGGTAGCAAGCGATGGGGAGAGAGAGAGAGATGGGGGAGGAAGGAAGAGAGAGAGAGTGGGGGTGTGAGAGAGAAAGGGAGATTGTAGAATCCCAAACAGATGCTGTGTGTGTGTGTGACTAATTTGGCAGCACTGAGACTTCTATCAGACCACAACCAATCTGTGCGGCTCAAGGTGACCCTCGGGATCTCAGACCTGTGCGCGCGCGCGTGTGTGTGTGTGTGTGTGTGTGTGTGTGTGTGTGTGTGTGTGTGTGTGTGTGTGTGTGTGTGTGTGTGTGTGTGTGTGTGTGTGTGTGTGTGTGTGTGTGTGTGTGTGTGTGTGTTCGTTCCTAAGTGTGTTTATGTAAGTCTCAAATCTCAGTTGCAGATATACCCAGAAGCCTGTGGGATGTATTTAACTGGGTATCTTTCTGCTTGGTTAAACCGATATGGAGGATGCCTATAGGGAATTTGTTTTCATCACATTTCACATCAGTTAATTTGGAGGATAGAAGGAGAGGATGCTACTATATTGAGATGCAGCCAAGGAAAATGCCTCTATCATACACAGCACGCTCCACTCAATCACACACACACACACACACACACACACACACACACACACACACACACACACACACACACACACACACACACACACACACACACACACACACACACACACACACACACACACACACACACACACACACACACACACAAGTTATAATCCCAGTGGTGATTAATGGCGTTCTCTAGTGCTCCCCCAACACAGTGAGGTTGCACTCTGATCAATGACAAACAACTAGCTGACACAGATATCACACTGGTGCTTCTCATATGGTGGGTACCCTACTTCACATGTAGTGCACTTCTTTTGAATAGAGCCAGATCCAGGGCTTGCAATGACAACTCATCAGACACGAGGCCAGGGCAGGTTCTTACTAAGTAGAAGCTAACTTTGCTAATAAAGTGAAACCTCTGCAGAATGAAGGTCATGCAGGATTTTAATATGCTCTGTTACTCTTTTTGTCAGGCTCCAGTAGAATCTTTAATAACCTCTAACATCTTTAATATGTCTCTTCTTTCTGCTGAGGGACCTTGTACTCACCAAGTCTCCAGTTTTACCTTAACCTTAATCCTAACCCTAACCCCTAAGCCTAAAATAGTATTTTTACATGTAAGGACCAGCAAAATGTCCTCGCATCTCTGAAGTTTTGTTAGTTTACTATTCTTGTGAGGACTTTTGGTAATCAAGAATATGGTAAAACAGGTACACACACTCTCTGCAGCAGGGTGAATCACCATCTCACCCTCCTTGGGGTCTCTCAGGGATGAGTCATCCTCTTCAAACGGCAACCCTTGAGGAACCAGCCCCAGACACACACACACAACCTCATTCCTGCACACACACACACACACACACACACACACACACACACACACACACACACGCGCACACGCACACGCACACGCACACGCACACGCGCACACACACACACACACACACACACACACACACACACACACACACACACACACACAACCTCATTCCCACACACACACACACACACACACACACACACACACACACACACACATTCATATTTTCTGATTATTGAACCAGAAATGTTATTAATTATTTCTTTCATCTGTAATCATAAGGCATCATAAGGCATCATAAGGCTAGTCTCCCCATCCTGCTGAATGAATCAGTGAGGAAATAAGTCAGTGATGTGTGAAAGAGGCTGGTCAAATATCTGATTAGACATCGTCCACACCTCCCATGACAGGAGAAGTCTGGATGATGAATGGCAGCCATTTTACACCACAGTGAACACCAGACATATTAGTTAGAAACGGTAGAAAGGTGACTGAAAGCAGGCTACTGCAGTAGGGATTCCTCTAAACTGCTTCTCTGATGAAGGTCAGCAGACTGAAACCTGTTTTCTGAACTCATTTGCATTTGTATTTGTTTTCCAATTCACCTGCAACAGACTCTTATTATTACAGATGTGTCAGTACATCTCTTGCCTGGAAGTCCCCATACTGGCTGGATCTGTGATTTCCTAATAATAATATTTAAAGTCACTCCCTGACAGACCGGGCTGGCTATGAGTCATCCTACCCCATCACATGTATATTCCATTCACACACGCGCACACACACATGCGCACACGCGCACACACACATGCGCACACGCGCACACATGCGCACACACCCACGGCAGTGGGCTTCTCTCACCATAGGTGCATCGGACATCGAGAACCAAGCGTTGTCTGACAAGCATACAGAATAGGGGAGCCTGATTACAGACTGTGTGTGTGTGTGTGTGTGTGTGTGTGTGTGTGTGTGTGTGTGTGTGTGTGTGTGTGTGTGTGTGTGTGTGTGTGTGTGTGTGTGTGTGTGTGTGTGTGTGTGTGTGTGTGTGTGTGTGTGTGTGTGTGTGTGTGTGTGTGTGTGACCTGCATGACTTGACTCCTGGGATGAGTCTGTGTGTATGAGTGTATGAAGCCCAGAAGGGAGACTGGAGAAGGTGAGTGCTGGTTGGATGAATGTGGGCCAACTGCAGGCGGTCTGCCCCTCAGAGTCCTATGAAGGCTTGGAGATCATCAAGATCATTAAAGGGATAGGGCAAGATTTTTTTCCACTTATCCAGAGTCAGATTAACTCGATACCATTTGTATATCTCTGCGTCCAGTATGAAGGAAATTGGAGGTAGTTTTGCTAACCAATGCTAACTAGTTAGTGTAATGACTGAAAGTATACCGGAACAGCTAGCATGCCAACGCTAGTTAGCAATGGCTAAAGAAACAACCTCTTCTTTCGTACTGGACACAGAGATACAAATGGCATCCAAATCAAAAATCAAATCAAATCAAATTTTATTTGTCACATACACATGGTTAGCAGATGTTAATGCGAGTGTAGCGAAATGCTTGTGCTTCTAGTTCCGACAATGCAGTAATAACCAACAAGTAATCTAACTAACAATTCCAAAACAACTGTCTTATACACAGTGTAAGGGGATAAAGAATATGTACATAAAGATATATGGATGAGTGATGGTACAGAGCAGCATAGGCAAGATACAGTAGATGGTATCGAGTACAGTATATACATATGAGATGAGTATGTAAACAAAGTGGCATAGTTAAAGTGGCTAGTGATACATGTATTACATAAGGAGATCCACGAGTTCATCTGACTCTGGGTGAGTAGAAAAAGGGCAACATCTTGCACTGTCTCTTTAAAGCCCTCTGAGACGCTCTCATATTAAGATGATAGACATCTTCTATTCGGAACAGTCCATTCTCGGCCTTGAATCACTGCATGTCATTCTTGTCTAGAATGGAAACCCAGGTGCCCACTGCATTGCACCACAACAAGACAGAACATGGTGCACCTCAGGATTGCTAAACCTTTTCTCAACCTCAAGGATCCT